>NW_007259917.1:199835-248452 GCF_000164805.1 Carlito syrichta
CACAACCTAACAAGCCACCTAAAGAAGCTGGAAAAGCAAGACCACAAAAACCCTAATTTCAGCAGAAGAATCCAGATCACCAAAATAAAAGCCCAAATCCAGGACATAGAAGACAAAAAGATAATACAAAAAATCAGTGAAACAAAAAGCTGGTTCTTCGAAAGGATAAACAAGATTGATGGTCCCCTAGCTAGACTGACCAAGAAAAAATGAGAAAAAAAACCAAATAAGTACAATCAGAAACACAAAAAATGAAGTCACAACTGACCCTGAAGAAATACAAAAGATCATTAGAGATTACTACGTACACTTGTATGGAAACAAACTTGAAAACCTTAAGGAAATGGAGGACTTTCTGACATCACACAACCTACCTAGGTTGGAACAAGAAGAAATTGAGACCCTAAATAGACCAATAACAATCAAGGATATCGACTACGTAATAAGAAAACTTCCTTCAAAAAAAAGCCCTGGTCCTGATGGCTTTCCAGCAGAATTCTACAAGACATTCAAGGAGGAGCTGATACCAATCCTACTGAAGGTATTCCAGGCTATTGAAAAAGATGAAACTCTCCCCAAATCATTTTATGAAGCCAACATCACATTGATACCCAAGCCAGGTAAAGATCCAACAAAGAAAGAGAACTACAGGCCAATATCTTTGATGAACATAGATGCTAAAATTCTCAACAAGATCCTAGCAAACCGGATTCAGCAATACATCTCAAAAATCATCCACCATGACCAAGTAGGCTTCATTCCTGGCATGCAAGGCTGGTTCAACATTCGTAAAACCATAAATGTAATTAAATACATCAACAGATGTCAAAACAAAAACCACATGATCATATCATTAGATGCAGAAAAAGCTTTTGATAAAATCCAGCACCCCTTCTTGATAAAAACCCTTGAACATCTAGGCATATGGGGAACATACCTCAAAATAGTAAAAGCCATCTACGAGAAACCCACAGCCAGCATACTCCTAAATGGACAAAAATTGGAACCAATTCCCCTGAAAACTGGAACTAGACAAGGATGCCCACTCTCTCCCCTCCTGTTCAACATAGTATTGGAAGTCCTGGCTAGAGCAATCAGAGAAGAGGAGGCAATCAGAGGTATTCAAATAGGAAAAGAGGCAGTCAAGTTATCTCTCTATGCAGATGATATGATGGTGTACCTCGAAAACCCAAGAGAATCTGTCAAAGGCCTCCTTACATTGATAAAGGCCTTTGGCAAAGTCTCAGGATACAAAATAAATGTACAAAAGACAATCGCATTTCTCTACACCAATAATAAACAAACAGAAACCCAAATAAAAAACACAATTCCATTCACAATAGCCACAAAAAAAATGAAATACCTTGGCATCTTCCTAACCAGAGACGTGAAAGACCTTTACAATGAAAATTACAAAACACTGCTCAAAGAAATCAAAGCTGACACGAACAAGTGGAAAAATATTCCAAGCTCATGGATCGGAAGAATCAACATTGTGAAGATGTCCATCTTACCTAAGGCAATCTACAAATTCAATGCAATACCCATTAAATTACCAACAACATTCTTCTCAGACCTAGAAAAAACAACACAGGAATTCATATGGAAACACAAACGTCCAAGAATAGCCAGAACAAACCTCAGCAAAAAAAACAAAGCAGGTGGTATGACAATACCAGACTTCAAACTTTACTATAAAGCTACAATCATCAAAACAGCTTGGTATTGGTACAGGAACAGGCATATAGATCAATGGAACAGAATTGAGATTCCAGAAGCAAAACCTCAATTTCTCAACCAACTCATCTTCGACAAAGCCTCCACCACCTACCACTGGGGAGAGGAGAACCTATTCAGTAAATGGTGCTGGGAAAACTGGCTGACCACATGCAGAAGATTGAAATAGGACCCCTATCTATCCCCATGCAGAAAGGTTAACTCCAAATGGATCAGAGACCTAAATGTAAAACCTCAAACCATAAGAACCTTAGAAAAGGAAGGAAATACTCTCATGGAAATCGGAACTGGCATCCAATTCCTGTACAAAACCCGAAACCCACAGGACATAAGAGAGAAGATAGACAAATGGGACCTTATTAAACTGACAAGCTTCTGCAGAGCCAAAGAAACCATCAAGAGAGCAGGGAGATAGCCTACAGACTGGGAAAAAGTATTTGCCAATTCTAGGTCTGACAAAAGCTTAACATCCTGGATCTACAAGGAACTGAAACGTACTGAAAAGAAGAAAACAAACAACCCCATTATAAAATGGGCAAAAGATATGAACAGACACTTCACAAAAGATGACATTCGAGCAGCCAATAAACACATGAAGAAATGCTCAACCTCACTAATCATCAGGGAGATGCAAATCAAAACCACACTGACATACCACCTAACTCCAGTCAGAATGGCAATTATCAACAACTCAAAAAATAACAGCTGCTGGAGAGGGTGTGGTGAAAAGGGAACACTTCTACACTGTTGGTGGGAGTGTAAACTAGTGAAACCTCTGTGGAAAGCAGTGTGGCGATTCCTAAAAGCTCTAAAAATTGACCTTCCATATGACCCTGCAATCCCCCTACTGGGAATATACCCTGAAGAACACAAATCACTCTATAAAAAAGATACCTGCACATGTATGTTTATTGCAGCGTTGTTCACAATAGCAAGAACCTGGAAACAGCCATGCTTCCCATAAAAAGAGGACTGGATTTTAAAAATGTGGTACATATACACGATGGAATATTATGCAGCCATAAAAAAGAACAAAATCATGAATT
Source organism: Carlito syrichta (assembly GCF_000164805.1). Taxonomy (NCBI): domain Eukaryota; kingdom Metazoa; phylum Chordata; class Mammalia; order Primates; family Tarsiidae; genus Carlito; species Carlito syrichta. The sequence goes on from NW_007259917.1 coordinate 202,619, forward strand.
TCGCAGCAACCTGGATGGAACTAGAGTCTATAATACTGAGTGGCCTCTCACAGAAACAAAGATCCAAGTATCACATGTTCTCACTCATATAATGGACCTTGAACATCCAATGTAACACTATAGGAAAATGATTGACGGTACTGGGAAACTATGGGGGGGGAGGGGGATGGGATTAACAGTAGCAAATATCTGTCTAAGGATGGGAAAACACCTCTTATCAACAGGGTGCCTGAATGAAACGTAATTGTACACCTAACCCTTAACTGTACCCCACAAAACCATAATAAAAAATATTGATTAATAAAAAAAAGAAAGTGAGTCTACCAATATCTTACTTCAGCAAAGCCAATAAACTTTTGTGAGTGTTTGTATTAGCTAAGTAAAGAGTTATTTGTTTTCTAACTTACCTTTTAGTCTGCTCTGTGGGAGAACAAACACCATGTAAAACTAATGGAAAAAACCTTTCTCTGAAGTCACAGAATTATCATATTATTCATATTACTACCTGTGAAAAGAGCCTAGGAAATCATCCAGACCAAGCCTTCATTTTGCAGATGAATAAAGCAAATGTAAAAAATGTATTCATTGGGCATGATTATATACATGCTGTCACAGTGCCAAAATACAATCCAGGTTTCAAGAATACTTCACCAGGGCTTCTATTGACCATATGACACCATCGTCAAAGTAACTTAAAAGTTACTATGATTTCTCAAAGTTCTATTCAAGTCATATGTATATATATATATAGATCTATCTATCTATCTATCTATCTATCTTCTCAAGTTGCATTCTGGCATCATTTAATTTAGGATTTCAATGTTTCCATACTAATAACAATTTAGTACAAAGTCATAAACCTGACGTTTAGAACTCGTATGTCTCATCATATATTTTTCCACATGCCAGGCTCTACAATCTGTTTCATGTTTTTTCAACTTTGAGCTCCCACCAGAATGCCTCTCCATATCTGCATATTGATGATTAATGCCCACTGAAAGGCCACAACTTCCATGAAAACTGTCCTCAAATCTAATCAAAGAAGACAATGGCCCTCTGTATTTCTCCTAAGAATTTTATATCCTGCCTTGTCCTGCAGTAAAAACTGACTGCATTGGATGTAAGAACCTTAGGAATATGATGCTTACTTTTCAAGTCCTGTTCCTCCTTGCAATTAATACATACTTAAACTAAACTAAATGCCTAAGCTAAAATTTTCCATAAAGATTTTTCTTGAAGGTAGTTTCTAAGTGTCTGAAAATAGATGGGTTGGGGTAGGCATGAACTGGATGTACAGGACTCATGTTATTTTAAAGAGAGCCATGATATCAGGATATTTTGCAGTTATTGTCTCCTTTCTGGGTGCTTTTTTCTTCTTTAAAAATTCCTCATCCATTCCGTATAATGGCCCAGATCTTTTTTTACTGGTAGTGTAAAAACTTACAGGAGTGAAATTTAAGAGCTATAAGAAACATTTTTTAAAAAGGAAATTTTATATAAATACTAGTTTAGAAATATTCTGCAGCAAATTCAGCTTCTCTTTCAATTTTCAGAAACAAATGTACTGACAAAAGGTCAGAAATATAAAAAATCCATCTTATCATTTATTATTTACCAGTCGAAAGTAAAAGAATTTACCAGCGGATACTCTTTTGCTAAACTATTAAGCAATTATTCTAGGTCCATATTTCATCTAAAACATACAAGAATATTGTAACCTGACTGCATCCATAACATATTTTGGGTTAAATAAAAGGTGATCTATGGAATAGAGCAGTAACGCAAAACACTCAGGAGGTCTTTTTTTTCCTCTCTCTCTTCCTTTCTCTTAAGATTTCCCCCCCACCCATTTCAGAATAGGGAGACAACTCCTTATAATGAGTGCCTTTTGGCATTTATATATGGTTTGCTTAATGCACTGATGGCACTAATTTCATTCAAAATAAAAGTTCACCTGCACAATCTCCAAAGATCTGTTTGAGTTGTTGCGTATTCTAAGAGTATGGTTTTAGATTCCACGGAAAATAATACTTTGGACAAATAAAGTGATGATGAAGTTTTGTATTTTCTCAACTTTGGTGTAAACCTCTAAAGCCCCTCCCATGAAAACAACCGTCTCAAAACTACGCTGGACGTCCTGGGGGAATGATCTGGAATGAAAAGCGCATCAAGTGCTGGAGAACGGAGATACGAGAGAAAGATCAACTATGCTCTTTTCCCGAAATAAGGTATGACTTCGTAGCGGAGGAAAAGGGGCCAAGAGTGAAGTCTGGCAAAAGCACACTAACATCCACAGCCGGGGTCCTTAGCGGGAAGAACTCGGAAGCCCGCGCTCTGCAGCTCCCAACTTTCGGCTACGCGACCAGAGACACGCAGAGGGCCGCGCCTCCCCGCTGAGCTTGCGTGTGTAACTGCGCGATTCTCTTCCTCCGCCCACAGGGTCTGGGCGTCCGTCCTCACCCGCTACAGCTTGGTCAGCAAACAGCTGATCCGGCGGCCTCCCACCCCCTAGACGGTCCACGCCTACCGCCGGCGACCCATTTCGCGCCGACCGGAAGCACTTTTGCCCTGGCTTGCTGGTCCCCCAGCGAGTGCCAGCAGGAACCGGAAGCTCTTCTGCCCCGATCGCCGGAGCGCGGCCGCGTTGGCCGCACAGGCGCAGTGGGCCTCGGGCGGAGTGGGGCGGGGGGGAGGAGGAAGAGGCGGAGGGGGGTACGGGGGCAGGTCCCAGAAGATGGCGGAGGCGGGGGTGAGTTGGGGGCTCCTGGCGAAGCCCGGGTGACGTGGTGCTGAGGGAAGCGACCTGAGGACGGGGGTGTCCCTCGGAAAGAAGAACTACTTGTGGTTTTGTAGCCCGAGAGCCCTGGTGGCAGGTGCGGGGAGCCAGGACCACAGATGGGCCTGCAGGGTGAGGGGCTCCGTTTACCTGGAGAGGGGCTCGCGAGGTCCAGTAGGGGACAGCTGGGTCAGGGAGAGGTCATAGATACGCCGAGGCTCCCTGGACAGTGGAATAGCGTCGGAGTGGGAAGAAGGCTGGAGGACGGCGGGCGGACAGGGCGACCCTGGAGGTTTTGATGAGGGGGAGGTCCCGAGCTGTCAGGACTGGGGTGGCTTATATCCAGGAAGACAAGAGATTTAGCTTTGGGCGGGATATGGATCCAAAGAAGGTAGGTATCGGGATCCGTTTTGAGTCCACCAAAAAGATGCGGCATGGGGTTTAGGAGTGGGACTTTTGCATTTTTAACTGGAATTGGATCCCTTTGGAGTAGGTGTGTGGATAAAGCCAAAGAGCACTCTTGCCAGGCAGGGCCTGGAAGTCGGTGGATAGTTCCTGGGATTTTAGGATCGCTCAGTGGGGACTGGCTGTATGGAGAAGGGAAGCAGTGTGGGTTAGAGGGGTGGGGGCGGGGAAGGGTGCTCACCCTTAAGTGATAACGACCCGTGTCCTGTTAACATTGGAAAAAGTATGATATTAGCCACGTCGTCTAGGAAAATGTGCCGCGAAGCGCTTGCTGCTTTGTAGGATTTGTGAAGAAGCGCTTTAAGAAGAAACGGCTAGGCTTAGCAGCTGGGCCACTGAAACTGTCTGGCATCAGTATCGCGGTGGAGCTGAGGACTGCAGGGGAAGACGTGCTCCAGTCTGGTGCAGAAAAAAGTAAAAGCAGCCAGGCACTAGCTAGATTGTGTATTCCAACTTTGGGGTTTGGCCCGGATAGTGAACCACCAATGAAGGCCTCACGGCGGTAGGGGGGAAAAATGAGCTGTGTAGGCTTCCTGTTTTCCCGCCTTCATTCTTGCTCTGGACTTTGCGCTCATTTGTCATGGTGTGTTATGTCATAGTTCTCAGTTCATATGTTGTATGCATTGACCAAGCTGTGAGTCATGTACGTTTGGGAAAGAGGCTGATTCTTTTTAAACTGGCAACTGTTGATTTTGCAGATAGTCACCGTGAAAACCAAAGGAGAAAATACAGTTCAGTAATTTGAAGACAGTTTGTTTTCACTTTTGGCAGAAAGTGATCCCCAAATGATGGAGTAACTTTTTAGTCACCGAGATTTGACATTTCAAAGCAACGATGGGATGGAAATGCTGCTGGCATAATGCTTTTCTGTGTCTGGGTTTTAATGTTGAGAGGAAGGAGTTGCAGTGTCTTTAAGGCAAACACTTTTTTCTTCCTAGAAGTTTTTAATGTCTCTAGCCCGTGCTTTTATTTAAGGGGAGTTAAACCATTTCATTGATTTAAGTGTGTTTTTTTCTAATGTTCGTGCTTGTTTTATTTGGACAATGCCATTCTAATTAAGAGCGCATGTGATGAAAAAGATGTGAGGTAGTAATTTAGCTTTATTATTTAGAAGCCTGTCTGATATGAACACCAGAAATGACAGAGTAATCTGAGGGAACCGACATACATTCATCTGTGAGTGCTAATCATTGGAAGATGAATGATCTTGTTTTTTGGCTTTAGGGGGTGTTGCAGTTGTTAAAATGCTACCGGTTCTTAAGGTTACTAGGAGATTTTGTGTATGTGTTTGTTTTCAGATAAATGCCTGTTGCCTACAAGTTGTTTCAGTGACCAACATAAACTTCGATTTTTGTTCGCAAAGCCCTTATAACCCCCTTTTATTTATCTAAAAGTTAGGCTATCAATCCATTAGTAGGCAGTTGATGATTTGTCATTGATCTATTCAAATTGTTTGGACTAATTTTGTTCAGTAATGTATTTCCTAGAAACTGTAGGTCAGGGTGAAGGTAGAATTTTTCATATCTTGTGGGAAATTTTTCTTTGTGAATTGCTGAAAACATTATTTTGACATTGATTGCAGTTTATCTGTGTAACTTTAAAAACCATTTCTTGTTTGGCACTGAAATTGTTTTTGTATCGTGTTTGCTGGTGGAGGCAAGGTAGTGAAGTAGAAATAACTCTGGACGTAGAGTGAATGGACCTGGTTCTGGTGCTACCTGGTAACAGTTTTGTGATCTTAGAAAGTTATTCAGTCTATTTTATTTTGCAAAATGGGGATTAAAAGCACCTGCCTATTTACCAGGATTATTGATGAGAATCTATTGAGATACTGTTCTTTAAACAATATCTTGATACCAGCAACTTCTTTCCAGGTCAGTAAATTATTTGTCGAGTAATCTAAATTTTTTCAAATATGTATATTTTTTTAATTTTTTGAGAATCAAATTTGTCATTAATGTAAGAGTAATATTTAAAGATATAGACACTTTTAGTTTTAAGAAAATAATATCAATACATAATCAGAAAAACAGACTTCAAAATAAACTTAAATTAAGGGATACTTATTCCTCACAGCTTGCCCTTTAAAATAATCCACTCCCCTAATGTGTGACTGATATTATAAACATGTTTTTTTAGGAATTTTACTGTTGTATAGTAGGGAGTGAAATGGTTTTGTGGAATTTGCTATTCCTTTGATGAGTCTGGTCGGTTTTTAGCATTCTCTGTACATGTTTGTGGGATAAGACCCATTGGTACAGCCTCGATCTTGTCCGTTCACTTGACCATTCTGCATCTCATTTGGCCTTGCCAGTAAATTGAGAGACCACCGGTTCTTAACTTTTACTTTGTGTGGATCATGGACTTTTTTGAATACTCGATATAAATTATGGAACTCTTTTCCCAGAAAAATGCACATATACATAGTATTTTTGTTTTGCTTTGCATGGGCCTCATATACCTCTGGAATAGATGCTCCCAGATCCTTGCTATTTCTTATAGCTTTTATTTTTGTCTCCAGTAATGATATATTATTATATTATGATGAAGTTACAAAACTAGCCTTTTGGGTCTCATTCAAATAAACATCAAACAAATGTCTTATTTTTTAAGAAAATTTTTGAGATAAAGTAGAAAACTATAAACAAGCACTGCCAGGAAAGGCTGAATAAACAGCTGGGGTAGAAAACATAAATAGTTTAGAAATTCCCTAGCAGCCTCGAGATAGAATGAGGAAAGAAAAGTCTAGCAATCAATGGCTCTCATTTGGAAGACAGTGCCTCCCTGGGGGCATGTGGAAATAATGTGGGGACAATTTTGGTTATCACAAACGGGGGAGGGGGAATTTAGTGGACAGGAGCCAGGGATGCTAAATGTTTTGCAATGCTTACAGCGGTTTCACAAGACAAAGAATTGTCCTTCCCAAAATGCCAATGCCTTTTGACAAAAGCTGCAGAGTGTGAGATGGAGGTTAGCATGACTGAAATAGCTTTTTAAAACTGAGGTTATTTTGCTCTTTTAAAAATATTAATAAACTCTTGAGAAATCTTAATACTATTTTCCATAGAGGCTATATTAAGTTTACTAAGTTTAAGTAAGTCTAAGTAAGAACTAAAGATAGATCTACTATTTGATCCAGCAATCTCACTACTGGGTTCCCAAAGGAAAATAAATCATTCTATCAAAAAGATACCTACACCCGTTATATTTATCCCAGCACTGTTCACAATAGCAAAGATATGGAATCAACCTAATTATCCATCAACAGATGATTGGATAAAGAAAATATTTAAATAAATATATATATAAATAAGTGTATATATATATATATTTAAATGAAGGGGACCCCCCCCAAACCAGAATTGTCTCCAAGGTGAGTCTCTTGTAGTTCAGGCTTCTCCTGCTAGGTAAGTGTTCTAGGAACGCATCAGCATCAGTGTGCCAGCTAGCCTTGTTGTGAGAGGCTGTGTGAAATTTTTTTGGAGATTCTTTCAACGGCTTGCCCATTTCATTATGGGTGATTTGTGAGCACACCTGCCCACATTAAACTGAGTGTTCTGCAGTTTTGGACCTAAACCGCATGATCCCCATGCCTCACCCTTCCTATTCACATGATCTCACTCAGAGTGGCTTTTTTGTTGTTGTTTCCTTGCCTTGACAATGGCAAGGAAAGGAGGACTGGTGTTATCAACACCCAAGAATGCAGTTGCTGATTTTTTTCACTAGCCCTGCTTCCTTATAGAAACTTTAAAAGCCCTCTCTCCTTAAAGCATATGCCATGCTTATCTGTGAGTGTTGGCCCCTTTCTGTCTGTGGAAAGTGGATAATAAACTTTGTTTCTTTCTTTTTGAAAAAAACAAAACAAAAAAAGGAAAGAAGGAAGGAAGAAAAGAAAAAAAAGTCCTCAAAGGGAAACGTTTTGCTGGCGTGGAAGAGGTGAAACAAAAAAACAGAAGCACTAAAAGTCATCAAAACCGATGAGTTCAAAAACTGTTTTGAGTAGCAAAAAAAGTGTCTTGATAGATGTATTGCATCAAATGGAAAGTACTTTGAAGGTGACTAGAGTTTAAACATGTAAGAATAAATACACAATTTTTTGTAAATTCTGTGTTTTGGGGTCCCCCCTTATAACATGCGATGGAATACTACTCAGCTATGAAAAAGGATGATATCATGTCTTTTGTAGCAACATGGATGGACGTGGAGGCCATTATCTTAAGTAAAATAACTCAAAGTGCCACATGTGCTCACTTGTAAGTGGGAGCTAAATAAAGTCTCACATGGACATAGAGAGTAGACCTTGGAAAGGCAAGAAAGAGAGGAGGGTGGTGAGGGATGAGAAATTATTTAATGGTTACAATGTACACTATTCAGGTGCAAGCCACACTAGAAGCCCAGCTATGTAACAAAATGAAACTTGTGTCCCCTAAATCTGTAAAAATAAGAAAAAATTAAACATAATGTGATCTTTGCCATTAATTTCCTTTTGGAAAAATTTAGAAACAGAAACACATGATTTATTAGAGCAATTTTTGTTACTTGAAATGTGTATTCATCCTCTAATAGCTGTTTTTGCAGCACAGTGTGGGAAGTTTACTGTGTTTACGGGGATTCTACGAAGTTAAGAGTCAACAGTTGCTCTCATACAATGTGTAAGTTAGCCTCCTAATTTTTTTTTACTTGAAAATATCTTTTTACACCTTGATCTAGTACTTTTAAAGAAAATTTCAAGGTGTTTGTACATTTATTCTCATTGTCTTTGTGCTATTATGTAGTACCTACTTAGATTGGCCTAGTACCTTAGAATATATTATAGCTGTGATGGTTTTTTGATGTCTACCCATCTCTTCAATAACCAAATATCTTCATATTGACCCTTGAACCAAACAAGAAATCTGAGCAGTTGGGGTGGAATGGGACTCAAGGTGTAGAGGAAAGGGGATGGAATTAGTTAGACCCTAGGTAAAATCCCACTTCTAATACTGTGTATCATATGACCATAAGCAAAGTGCTAAATAAATCTCTTTGACTTAGTGTCCTTATCTGTAAAATAAGGATGATAATTGTTACCTTTAGGATTATTTTGAAGATTAAAGTTGCTATATGCCTGACTCAGAGTGGGCCCTCCATAAATGGGTGCCCTCTCATCGATTGTGATGATGAATTCTGTAGCTATTCGCACCTTGCCCAAGGTGACTAGAGCACTTGTTGTGCTAATATGCCTGGACACCACAGCAAAGAATAGTCTGCAGGACCAGGTCAGGAAAAGATGTTTTCTGGGCATTATCAGTTAGCATCTAGAATATATTCATGAATCAGCTGTACTGTGTACTATTTTTTCTAGTCTTCTGAGCCATAGAGCTTGGTTATACTATAGACTAAGTAAGCTCATGAGGACTAACTTGGGGATAGAATTCCTCCTTGAGCATAGGACACAGACCTTTGGGTGTGGCAAAGGCTCAAGTAAAAAAAAACTGTTGCACATGCCTGTAATTCCGGCTACTCGGAAGGTTGAGGCGGAAGGATCGCTGGAGCCCAGCAGGTCGAGGCTGCGGTGGCCGGGAGCGGCCACTGCACTCCAGTCTGGGCGACAGAGTGAGACTCCAACTCAAAAAAAAAAAACAAAAAAAACTGTTGTGTTAAGTGTTTCAAATGTGAAACTGATAGGCTGTGAAAGTTACTAGTATATTTTCATTTTCATACTAATTATTTCTAATTCAGCCCCATTCTCTGCAGTTTACATGTGGGTTTTGTTCCCAGATCTATTTGGAAGGACGTTTGAGACTTGGAAACTCGGAGGAAATGTATGTGCTTTAAATGATGATTAGGAGCTAGGTTTGCCTTCAAAAAAGCCTGCTTAACTCCACAGTTAACTCTTTTTAAAAGAGTTAACACAATTTAATTAAATAAATATAAATATGTGGTGCTTCACTCTGGGCTAAGCAGGAACTTTTCTAGGTGTATAGACACAGTGGGTTATATAATAGTGAATAAGGCCTGCATAAAAAGTTTATAGTCTATAAAGCAACTATACCTGTAATTATAAGATAGTTATAAGTGCTGTACTAGGATTTTAAATAAACTGCTTTGGGATTCAAAGGAAATATGTTTATGTACTGACTTGTGAAGGTACCTAAGATATATTGTTGTTGGGTGGGATAAAAGTAAATTACGAAAATAGCCTGTATAGTTTTTTCCCATTTAAAAACTGTTAGTATTTATAGAAAACACGACAGTTTGGGAGGCTGAACATCATGGTAAGAATGAGGACTTTGGAGTCATGGATTTGAATCTCAGCTTGACCTCTTACTAGGTCAAGCAACTTAAACTTTCTTTGCTTTTTTGCCTCTTGTGTAAAATGGACATAATAATTGCACTTACCTCTTAGGGTTATGATGAGAGTTAAATGAGTTGCCATATGTCAGGTGCTTAGAACAGCATACAGAAAGCCCCAAATGTTACTTGTCTTAAACATGCACAAAGGAAAGATCACTTTGGTTAGAGGACTGGACCAATACCTAGAATGACTGCAGTAGCAAAGTTCTGGGTTTTAGGAGTCAGGGGCCAACAGGATAAAATTTGTTAGACTCTATCAGTTAGATTATTCTTCAGTTCCTTAGCTTCCTTTCTTCTGTTTCTTCCTCTGGCTTTCTCTCAATTGCTTCCATGAGTGTTAATAAGTGCAGATTGGATTGAGGCAGGGGTGGCACATGGCCGTGGCCCTGGGCAGAGCGAGTTAGGTCCAGTTCATGTGGTCGGTGTATGTGTGGTGTGTGCATAGTAGTCTGAGTTTGATAGAATGCTTTTGTGCCGAAATTCAAATATATACGCACTAAACATTAAAACAAGTCATCGCGTTCTTCTGTGGAGGTTGTCCTCATGTGCAAGTCACGTTTTATTGTGAAAAATATAGCATTTCGGTTAGCACATGTTGATTTTCTGTACGTGTAACATATTCTGTTGTAACCGATGAGCTTGGAGAATTAGAAGAAACAGAACTGGATTTTGATCTTACAGATTCTAGTGTGTCTTAGATTACCTGTTCCACTTATATCTGAGGTGGAACAAGCTATTTTAACTATTGTTCTAATCTTTAGGACTCTTGGGTCACTTATTTTGTCCTAGTAAATGTAACACTTTAGTTTTTATTACATCATGCATATAAAAATACTTTTAAAAACTTTTTAAAAATTCAGTAAATAACTAATTTAAGGTAATTTAGTATGCAAACTTATCATTTCATTATTTGTCCTTTTAAATGAACTATTATTGAAATAAGAAAGATTATAATAATGTATCAGATGTGCATTGATTTATTTTTTCTTATCTCTTGCAGGATTTCTGGTAGGTCCTATTCAGGACGACATGTCGTGGTACTGTTGAAACTTCAGTCTACCTTGATTCACAGACAGTTGAGCTTCTCAGCTGGGAAGACTTTTTTTTTTCTCCTGGCTTACTGAACTTATGAAACCATGGCAGAAGGAGAGACAGAGTCACCTGGGCCCAAAAAGTGTGGCCCATATATCTCATCTGTCACTAGCCAGAGTGTAAACTTGATGATTCGAGGAGTAGTGCTGTTTTTTATTGGAGTATTTCTTGCATTAGTGTTAAATTTACTTCAGATTCAGAGAAATGTGACGCTTTTCCCACCTGATGTGATTGCAAGCATCTTTTCTTCTGCATGGTGGGTACCACCGTGCTGTGGCACAGCTTCAGGTATGTGTAGGGTGTTTCTGGAATGCTTAGAAAGGCAGTAGGGTAAATGAGTGTGGATGTTGTTTGAGCAATAAACTTTTTTTTAAAAAGTCAGTTTTATTAAGGTATAATCTAGATACAGTGCAGTGGACCTATTTTAAGTGAACAACTTGCTATGTTTAGGCAGATGCATTCAGTTAAGTGATCACTGCCACACTCCAGCTATTGAGCATTTCCGTCACCCCCCAGCTTCTCTTGCCCTCTTCCCATCCATTCCCCAGGCTACCGGTGATCTGCTTTCTGTTGGCATAGATTATTTCTGCATGTTCCAGTGTGTAATGTATATGGAATCATAGAGTATGTACTCTTTTGTGTCTGATTTCTGTCTGATCTGTGAACTGTTACAATTTAACCCTAAAAACAATTGTGTTGCCCTTAAGGACGAGGCATCTAACCTCTTTTTTTGTTTTTTGTTTTGAGTTGGAGTCTCACTCTGTCACCCAGACTGGAGTGCAGTGGCCGCTCCCGGCCACCGCAGCCTCGACCTGCTGGGCTCCGGCGATCCTTCCGCCTCAGCCTACCAAGCATCTGAACTACAGGCGAGCGCTACCACACCCGGCTAATTTTTTGATTTATTGTACAGATGAGGTCTGATCAAGTTGCCCAGGCGGGTCTCAAACCCGCGGGCTCAGGCAATCCACTCACCTCAGCCTCCCAAAGGCACGGGATTACAGGCTGAGCCACCGAGCCCAGTGGCATCTAACCTCTTAATTTTGTCCTTTCTTAAACCTCTCATGTTATTATTTTGATGATGATCACCACTTTAAAGGGTTTGATGTGTGTCTTGCTTTCACAGTAAATAAAAACTTAAAAATGGAATAATTTTATTCAAGTTTAAAACTTCATCTTGTATTATATATATTTTTGGTTAAATTTCTTTCCCTTGATATCTTTTCACATGTACGTTAAGAATAATAAATTTTTAAAGAGAGCAACAAGTTAAACTCTTTTTGTTTAAAATTGTTGTTATCCTGTTAGTTACTTGAATCTCTTTTTGGTGGTGGACAGTGTGTAATAGGTAGAGTGGAGGATTTTAGTCGGAATGATGCTCCACTTCTACAGTGGCTTTTGTTTAAGCCATAATCATGTGGTGGAAGATTATTCCGATTGAGGGAGAAAAATTGCCTTTTTGAATATCCGTTGGTATCTCATACTTGCATATACATGAATACTTTGCAACATAACATAGGTCCTTCTTGATTTACATCAAAGAGCTAGAGATCAAAGTTGTGAGATGTTTTAGAATCACTTCATGAAAGCTACTGGACAATTACATAATCCTGTTGCATGAATAGAAGAGCATTGTTGTGGTAAGGTTTCAGTGTGGTTTATGTATTGATGTCTCACCATTACAATATTCACATTAAAAGAACAGTCATAAAGGCAATGATTCTTTGTTTCCCCAGGGTTATTATTCTCTAAGGGAATAGACAAAATAGTCTAAACAAAGAGAAGAAAGAATAAATTATATTTTATCACTCTTTGTGGTATGTCCTAGTCCTCATGCATTTTCTTTTCTTTTACCTTGATTCAGAAGAGAAAAATAAAGTTTTCCTAACAACTTTTTCTAGTTCTTTATTTTTTCCTGTGGTATAGTCTCTGTCTGGATGCCAACAGAAGCTTTTGGGGACTTGGAAGAACATGTCTTTTCAGGATAGACAAAAATGTCAGAGAAGGGAAACTGTTGCTTACGAATGTCTGCTAATGTGCCATGGACCTCCCTTAATCCCGGAGCAATTTTGGGAGAGAGACAAAGACCCTGAGGTGAAGAGAGGAAATCAATGAGCCCAGGGTCCTGGGGCCAGTGAGTGCTGGGCCTGGGCTCAAATATCACATGCTGGGGAAGGGGAGAGAGGAAGCTACTTTTGCTTCCCCTTATGCAGGATGTCTTTTTTCAAGCCTCCAGACTGGAGGTGCCAGACCTGGCTGGAATACCCTGGAGTGGGCTGTGTTCTGGGGCAGAACAGGATCATGTAACCGAGTTTTCATTATGCCTCTTTGTGGAAAGGAATGCGGTTGCGTCTGCTGCCTGGTCCTTCTGTTCCCATAATGTGGGCACTTTTGCCACAAACTCACATTTAGGAAGGAAAATTTCAGATACTACTGCAGTTCAGCCACTGTAGTCCTACTTTCCTTCCTATTTCTAGCCATTGATAAATTTAACCTCATGCCTTTTCACTGGGGGATTTGCATTTACATTTCTTCGGAAATATTTCTTCGGAAAGCAGTACCATAAGGCAGGAGTTCCCAACCCCTGGGCCATGTGCAAATATTGGTCTGTGGCCTGTTGGGAACTGGGCCACACAGCAGTTGGTGAGTGGCAGGCAAGTGAGCAAAGCCTCATCTGTGTTTATAGCCACTCCCCATTCCTGCTTGAGTTCCACCTTCTGTCACATCAGCTGCAGCGTTAGATTCTCATAGGAGTGTGAACCCTGCTGTGAACCGTGCATGTGAGGGATCTAGGTTGCACACTCCTTATGAGAATCTAATGCCTGATGATCTGAGGTGGGGCCAAGGCAGTGATAGTAGCACTGGGGAGTGGCTGCAAACACAGATTAGCATTAGCAGTGAGGTTTGCACATGTCCTCCCCACCATGCGTGAGAAAATTGTCTTCCGTGAAACCAGTGCCAAAAAGGTTGGGGACTGCTGCTCTAAGGTGCCTGGGCAAAAGAAAGTAGAGTGGCACTTGGAAATCTAGATTCCAGATAACTCTGTTACCGATTTTGTTAGGTAAGTCATGACGCTTAGCAGATGAGAGTGAAGATACAAGATTTGAAGTTGCCAAAGATGGAAGATGTATTCTTGCATAACCTCTGCTTTCCAACCCATCCATCTTCACTTTAGGAAAAGCATTAAGGGAAGGGAAGTAAATGACATAAGAACCACAGTGTACATGAGTTTGTGTGTGAATGTGGTGCATATGTGTTTTTGTATATATGTGTTTGTATGCATTTTCAGAGCATCTCTGGGTTCTTACATCATAAGTCAGAAAAACCGATAATCATCTTTTGATTTTTGTAACTGAAAATCAGTTAGATGTTCCAACTGACACTCATAGATTGAGCAGCTACCCTCTGGAGGGGCTCCAGAAGTACTAGTTTCTAAGTGTAAGCTGAAGGGCCCCTGGGTATTTGCTATTTTTGCCTATAGCACGGCCCTGGAAAATTTGCTAGTAGTACTTCTGTAGGGACAACTGATAGAGAACTCTGGTCAACATCTTTTGATCTCATTTTCTTTTACAAGTTGAGTAACTTTTTATGTTTGCAGTGCACTAGAATTGGAATTAGAAACCTCTTAAGCATTATTGAGGGCCACAGAGGAATCTTTCTAAAGAATAAATAGATAACTTGTTGTGTGGGTAAAATGAGAAGTTGCCTCAAAAATCTCAAGTAGCCAGGTTGTGTCCAAACCTATGAAAGTAATGTCTAATTTTAAAAGAAAAAAATATTTTCCATGTCATTATGCAGTGTATGATCCCATTCCTGGAGAGCCTTATGAGGCTCCTCCCTCTCTCTCGCCTCTCATATCTAGTTTTTAAGTTTTACATCTCTCCTCTGTCTCTTTCTTGACAGAGGAGGTCTCTTTCTTGACAGGTTCGGGCCCTCAACCATTGCACTTGGAGTCTTTATCTTTTTCTTTCTGTCTCTAATTTTGTGCCCACCCCCTACCCCAGGCACCTCGTGTACACTCACTGCTGGCAGAATGATGGTCTCCCTCTCTGGTATAAATGCGTTGGCATTCTTTTCCTGATTGCTCAGTGTCTGCAGGGTAGAGTCTCTTTATGATATGCGTCTTGCCTACTTTTATCCTCAGAGTCTTTCTGGACCCGGAAGCTCCCTTTGTGCCCAAATCTCACAGTTTCCAGGTAGCACTGCTTTCATTGACAATGCTTGTCCTCAGATACCTCCCTTTGATGAGAAAGCCATTCCCATACCATTCCTGTCTCAAGGATCACCTCTTCTGTGAAGCTTTTCTGACAGCCTAGCACCCCATCTCCCCCACCCTGAAACATGCAAGAAGACTGGGACCCCTCTGTGTCCTATTAGTGCTCTTCCTAATGTAGGATTGTGTCTAATTGTTTCTTTGGTCACTTTGTAACTGGAATCACGTCTTACTCTATTGTCTTTTTTAAGTCCTTAGTAAATAACAAAAATCAGACATGTTGTTGGAGCTTAAGGATTTGTTGAAGGAAAACATTACCTTGTCATAATTTTCCATGAAAGTGTACCTTACTGAGTGGTTTTGTTTCTTCAGCCACTTTTTCCTTGCAAAGTTTTTTGATTTGGCTGTGTTCCTTTTAGTGTCTGACTGCATTTAGCACACTCCGATGAAAAAGGGATGACTTACTACTGATGTTTTACAAACATCTTCTGTCTTGAATCTTGGTAGGCTATAATTAGTTGCTCAAGGATATCACAAGAAATGTGATTTTGCATCAGAGAACCATCTGATTAGATAGTGCTGTGTTTGCTTATAGTTTTACACAGGCATGGTTTTAATGGTCTCTCTTGTTAGAAGAAAGTATAAGAGGAAAAGAAGCACAGACACATTGTGCTGAGCTCTCAAGCAGTGGAGCCTCACAGTGCTGTGTATATTGCTATCAGACTCTGCCATGCCTTTATTTAAAGGAAAGAAAGAAGACATTTAATGGGAAATGACAAGCTTCCTTGAATTCTCCCTCTCAGTGAGCAACCGAGAACCATGCATACTCAATGCATTTGATTTTTATTGGCAAATCCCAAGGTTGGCAGTGTGGCAGTTTAAATTCCTTTTTGTGTTTTGCTTTCTCTCCTCAGTTGTCTCTCACTAGCAAGTCTGACATCACATGCATAAAAATATAGTCAATTTTACTTATTTATATCTTTGCACACACATGTCAGTATTCTCTATGTGATAATTCTTTACCTATGGCATCAACTGCTGAAGAAAATTGTCTTGGAATGACTGCTCTTAGTTGATTTTGCTCAGCAGCAGGCAAAAGAGAATATATATTTATATTTAATATGTGTGTATATATATGTACCCACACACATACACATACACACACAGAGAGAGAGAGAGAGAATATATGTGTGTATATAAAGAGAATATATATGTGTGTGTGTGCGTGTGTGTATAGAGAGAGAGAGAGAGAGGAATGACAGATGAGCTGAGCTGTTTCATGACCTCTTGAGAAAACAAAAAGAGGTGATATTCATTTAGATATATTTCAATTGTTATGCATGGTTGTGGCTATTTTAATTGTGTAGAAATTTAGAAATGTCAGTTAATCTCAAGATTTTAGAGCAGTCTTTTAAATTAATATAATGGGAAACTTTTAGATTTACTAATAGTTGTTGGAACTCTGCATTGTTGAGATAAATTGTTGATCTTTTGGTAGTCTGTGAGCCATCTGGATTCAGAAAATGCTGAACTCAAAAGAGTTGTATGCTAGAAAGTGCACAGTATTCCAGCACCTCATTTTCAGATTCAAGAGTGGTCATGCAGCCTCTTTCAAATGCTGTATCATTGATATACTAGCCTGTGATTTTTTGGTATTAATTGGTTTCTGTTTTTCTTTGAATATTGAATACAGCACTTGTGAGCTATAGCTAGCCAATACTGTACCAAGTGAGGGGAAAGGCTGCTGACCCTCAGGCACTTAGAATTTAGTAAAATAATCTCATGATACATCATGGTGGCATTGGACATTTTAAACATGCTTTTCAGCTGATACGACAGCAGCATTTTTATTACCAGAACAGCAGCATAATCATTCTGTTTTTAGAAAGATTAGCAAATCAAAGCTGCCTAGCTATTTCCTGTTAAATTTAATCTGTGGAAGTATATTTTCTTTGTAGTTTGTTGAAGATTGTTGTGGTTCATTAGTCTTTTTAAATGACTAATCTAGCATTTAAACTCCTCTCTCCCACTAAATAAATAAAATGTTGAGGTTTGAGAAATATTTAAGATTTGAATGAGAATATTTTGGGACTCAATCATAGACATTTTGTATTCGGTTATTTATAATTAATTATGCAGTCAGCATTCAAGATGTTCTTTTCCAAACTAAGAAAAATATACTAAGGTGATTTTCTTTTAACGTAAATTTTAATTTTAAATGAAATTTTGTAATTCCTATAGACTTTGTTTCCTCCATGTATATATTATATATGTGTTAATATGCAGAATGAGCCTTATGTATAGATTTCTGTTGTGAACTTTCTTGCTTTGGCAGTATGACCTACGGTTGATTAGAGGGTGTGGGGAGAAATGAATGAGTGAGGTGCTAACTGCAGAAGACTGAGATGAGAAGCTGGTTGGAACATTGTATGTGTGATGAACTTGTTGTACATGTTTATGCTTTTAGATTTAATTTGTATTTGTGGCATTTAATAGTGTATTTCATGGTTATGTAGCTTAGAAAGAACATTGCTTAACTGCCAACTGGTTTGATGCTTTTTAAGTCTCATAGATATCAGTAGTAGAAAAGTAGCATGAATCATCTAGTCCAGTCTGCTAAGTTGTGAGTCATACATTTAGAGTGTTTTGCCTATAATAAGTTAGAATATTGTTGTAATCATTTATAGTGCTCTCTTCTGAATTGTTGTTTTCTTTCTTTTGGAAGGTAAGTTTAAAAATATCAGTGACTGATGTTAAGTAACTTGAGTTTTTTGGTTTTTTTTAAGTATCGTTAAATGTTTATGGTGTTTGTAGTGATTCTTTTAGTGTAAGTGTTGCCAGTATAGCATTGGAGATGACTTAATTTTTTTCTCTTGTTTTTTTCACAGCTGTGATTGGGTTATTATACCCCTGCATTGACAGGCATCTGGGAGAACCACATAAATTTAAAAGAGAGTGGTCCAGTGTAATGCGGTGTGTAGCTGTCTTTGTTGGTATAAATCATGCCAGTGCTGTATCCTTTATGCTGTAATGAAATGCGTAATAACATAGCAGTTTCCAACAAACCAAAGGTTAAACATCCCCTTGCAACTTCACTGTTGTCAAATTGTGATATATCCACTTAGTCATAAAAGAATGTGAACAGTGTTATTGGATATCAAGGTAGTAGCTATGCAATTATAGAGTGGGGCATAGCCTTTCATTTAGATCTCTCTTTTTCAGTATCACTTAGAAACTTGTATGTTTAAAAAAATTTGCATTTGTCTCGAATTAGGTTACTTCATTTTACTTCTGTGTAGTTTTGGTAATTCTAAGATTGAAACAGATATGTTTTTCAAAAATATTTTTTCCTTTCTTTCTTCATTTAAGATTTGCCAATAAGGATATACGTGGTGGCTTCAGGTGCTATTTTTGTTTGTTTGTTTTTGTTTTCTTAATTTAAAAAAGAGGTATATATATATTTTTAAAAAGGTAGACTCATTTGTTGGTTATTCTTAAAAGTGGCATAAGTAGAAATATACAACTTAGACCTTGGCCAAAAATAACTCTTTTACTCCTAACATATTTAACATAAAATATATATTTTTTAAAGTTCTATTGTTTGAGGATTCTGACATTTTATTTGGTGATTAATGGTATTTTTATAGCGATCTAGCCAGAGGGCTAAGTTAGTTTCTATTTCCTTTCTCCCCTCTGCCTTCAATCCTTAAACAAAAAACGTCAGTCCTAGAACAATTTTTTTTGCCCTCATAAGGTCTTCATGCTGTCATTCTTCCTAATGCTTCTCTATCCCCTCCCCAGCCTCTCTAACTTTCCTTAGAAGAAGGTCTGGGAAATGCTAGTCCTGTCTTCTTTTTTCTAGAATATGTGACTTAGGCAGTAAATGTAGCAGGAGCCCTGGGTACTTGGAAGAGCAAGAAGATTGACTCAGGCTGCCAAAGGTTTGCTCTTGTAACTCTGGGCTCAGGGATGGCAGAGTTAGCCAGAGAGAAAGGGTGGGTCATGTGACAAGTAGATTCCTGTATCTTTCACCAAAAGTAGGGAGATGTTTTAGAGAAGCTTAGGAACAAACCATGGAAAGAAACAGGGTCCTAGATTCTGAAAATATATCTGACTTCCTGTGCCCAGTGTGTTGGCTCTTGTAGGTCTGTGAATTTGTAAGTCCCTTTGTAAGTCTATTTTGGTTTTCCATTTCCTTTTGTATTAAAGAATTTTCCAATATGTTTATTTTGGTGATCTTTTTTGAGATTTTTTTTCTTTTTGAGATTTTTTTTCTTTTTGAGATTTAAGGTTTTATACAAAACAAATCTTGTGGTTAAGAGGACTTAAAAAGATAAAACCATAGACTATTATATCTAGAAGAGAACTTAGAAATCACCTGGTTCCACATTTCCTTTGTAAAGATAATTTAAAAAAAAAATTGAAGCTGGAGAGATTAGGTAATTTGCTAAGTACTACAAGGCTGCAGTAGAGCTGAAACCAAACCCCAGAGGTCCTGACTCAAGTCTAGAAACATATTCTCCTCCTCGGGGGCCCTATAAGTATATAAATTCTTCTTCATCTGATGGATTAGATCTTTCTATCCCAGACATTTCATCTGTGATTCCTTTTCCTCCCTCTATCCCTTCCTCCCTCCCTCTTTCTTTTTCTTTTCCTTTTCCTTTTCCTTTCCCCTCCCCATTTCCCTTCCCTCCCCCCGCCCGCCCCTTCCCCTTCCCCTTCCCTCTCCTTCTTTTTTGAGAAGCGGTCTTTCACTGTTACCCAAGCTGCATTGCAGTGGCACAATCATAATTCACTGCAACCTCGAACTCCTGGGCTCAAGACGATCCTCCCATCTCACCCTCCAATTAACTAGGCTTACAGGCATATGCCACCATGCCCAGCTAATTTTTCACTTTTTTGTAGAGACAGCTATGTTGCTAAGGTTGATCTTGAACTTCTGGCCTCAAGTGATCTCCCGTCTCAGCCTTCCAAAGTGCTGGGATTACAGGTGTGAGCCACCATGCCCCATCTGTTTTTGTTGTTGTTTTTTGTTTTGTTTTTTGAGTTGGACTCTCACTCTGTTGCCCAGACTGGAGTACTATGGCTGGATCACTGCTCACCACAGGCTCAAACTTCTGGACTCAGGTGATCCTTCCGCCTCAGCCTCCTGAGTGGCCACCATGCCTGGCTATTTGTTTTTCTTGTTGTTGTTTTTCTTGATATTTTGTAGAGATGAGATCTTGCTATGTTGCCCAAACAGGTCTCAAAGTCCTGGGCTCAAGTGATCCTCCTACCTTGGCTTCCCAAAGTACTGGGATTACAGGTGTGAGCCATTGCACCTAGCCTGATTTCTATTTTTAAGTAGAAACATTCACGTAACTTTTTCTGAAATTTTAAAAACTTTACATATGTAGTTTAAATTTTTTGCTTTGTTTATTCTTTTATTCTCTCTCAACAAAATACCTAAATATAGCAATCTTAGTGGTTCCTTATGTCCTTTTGGCAAAATACAGAATGTTTACAAAATTTATAGCATGGGCTTTTAATATTAGGTTACTTAGACTTTAGAAAATCATGTAATTCTATTTTTAAGGTTGTTGTATTTTACCTGTGTACCCTGGAAGCTGCCTTATTTCCTTTGACTCTTAATAAAATTTAGTTAGCAAAGATAGAACCCAGTTAATGTCCAATTTCATATTTTACATGAGTGTTTATTACATGGAGAAATCAGAGCTCAAGCTTTTTCCTTTGAGGTGTAAGTATCATGATAGTTAAAGAATAAGAAAAGCTTTTCCAGAAGGTATACTCACATGAATGATAGGTTTCTTAATAAGTCAGGCCTAAACAAGAAATAAACTTGAGAGAGTAGCTCTCAGATGCAGAGATGTAAGCAAGCTGGGTGTTCAGAATATTGGTTTGGTAGGGGTGGGGGTCGGTGTTGAACAATGAGGTATTAAAAGAAGCAGCAAATGGCTTTGTATACTTTTTGCGGGGGGGGAGGGGAGGGACTTCTCTGTAATTGTAGCTGACCAGTTAGTTTGGAGAGATATGTAGTCCCCCCCTTACCTATATCTGGTTATAGAGCCAAGATGTGGCCTTTGGGACATAGATAATGTACTTTCAATGACACTTGAAATTAATTCCCTTTAGTGTAATCCTCTAGCAAAGAAATGAGAAAATTGAATTTGTAAAGCTTCATTTTTCCCAGAGATTTTTGGAATAGAAAAAGACTGAAAATTTGTGAATAGATGCTTAAGTAGGTGATGGAAATAAAATATCATTTGAGCAAACTGTCCTATACCAGAAAGTCTCAGGCACCAAAATAGCTTGGCAGGTTGCAAGATAATGTTCACTTCAAGGCTTTATCCTCAACAAATTAAAACTAGAACAGTTGACATAATAGAAAGGGATACTGTGTCCTTGGTACTCTTGTTTCTGAACTGCATTATTATAAAATGTGTCTGTCAGTAAATCATAGAGAGAATGTGGTACCCTGTTAAATAGCTGTCAACTCTTCTATTTTCAAGTTCCTGGTTGTTTTTCAAGTAATTCTAAACCTGTTTGAGAAGTAATATTGGTTTCCCTTTTTGCAGAAATGTGTTTCTTTAGCAATACTTGTGTTCTGAGGCTTCCGGCTATATTTTTAGCAAATAAAGGATTTCTTAAATAATGAACTAGCCTTATAATTGAGTATGTATATAGACTGTTATGTTTTTGGAGGGGTCACAGGTTGGTAGGCTCTATTAATGAATGCTCTCTGCGTGTCTGATATTTAGTAAACACCAAAGACAATTTAATTCCCTAGTCTCATACATTGTACTAAAAAACTGAAGGCGCTTTGAGTATAGCAGTTAATTCCCTTCTCCACAGTGGCACCTCTTATTTTAGAAAAACGATTGGGTGATATTATTTGATTACAAATTTTAAGATGACTCCTTTACATCAATCTCAGAAAGTGGATTTTGATAACAACATACAGTTGTCTCTCACACTGGCTGCACTATCCATTGGACTATGGTGGACTTTTGATAGATCTAGAAGTGGTTTTGGCCTTGGAGTAGGAATCGCTTTCCTGGCAACCGTGGTCACTCAACTGCTAGTTTATAATGGTGTTTACCAGTAAGTGTTAATCTTTTTGGTGCTTGTTTGCTACATAAATAAATAACTGAGAATTGAAATCCCATAATTGATATTTTGAAATTAGGTTAGCCAGTTTAGTCTACAGTTTATTTTCCTTATGATTATCTTAAATGTCATTGTACTTTCTCTGTGGGTTGTTAAAAATATTTCCATTATTCTAGATATACATCTCCAGATTTTCTCTATGTTCGTTCTTGGTTACCATGTATATTTTTTGCTGGAGGCATAACAATGGGAAACATTGGTCGACAACTGGCAATGGTAAGCAGATGCTTATTTAACCACTTTTCTGTATGAGATATATGACAAGTTTTCTCTACATGGCAGTCCTTTAAGGGAGAGGAATTTGGGAAGACAACATTCTTTGATTTCTCTCTAGCACTTCAATTAAAATAAGTCATTTGGAAGAATTTATTCACAAATGTATTAAAAGTTGCGGCCCCCGGAGAAAAAAGCCCCAAATGGGTAACATGATATGATTTACTGCTCATATGGGGATGTATATTTATTTACAAATCTACAGGTTTCCACTACATGAAATAGGGATAGTCTTAAAAATGTAAAGGGACACTACTCATAACCACATTGTTACATTAGATATAAATTAGGACTGTCTCCAGGAAATCAAGATGTATTTTAGTTATGAAGGAAAAGGACACTGTTGATAGCCCTAGTCATGAGTGGCAAGGGTTAGAGAGTAACATCCTGAGACAGTAGTTTCATGAATAAATGCTGCCATTTTACCATTTTGGCAGCTAGGAGAATTGAGTGATTTGCTTTGCTGTTTTTTATTTTTTATTTTTATAAACTAGCTTCCCAATTATTCTAACCCACTGATTTCCTTTATTTTGAGTTGTGGGTACATTTCTGTAACTGTACTTTAAAAATATTATTTCAACCAGAAGCTTTTGCTAATGTAATAGATTTTTTTTTCACTGAATCATACAGTGATTTGAAAAAACAGTGATCTGAAGTCACTACCTCAGTCCTGTCCTTAAATTCATTACCTATCCTTTGCTAATTCACTTTACCAAGCACTGAAAGAAACCTGCTTTGCTTCCTTTCATGTTACAGGATTGATCTAAATCATATGCTGCTATTATTTGCTTGTAATGCAGAAACTTAATCTTTTTCCTGCTTTTTTCAGTGGCTCTTTTGCTTTTAGGATGTGAATTATCATTTTCCCTATCACATTTGCCATTTAATTCTGGTAATTATGTAACTCTCAGATTCTTTGAGGCATAAAATGGGCATATATGAATAAAGTGTTCATTTTTAGTGTAGTTGAAAATTGCTATTCAGAAAAAATGTAGCTTTTTACTCTGTTAACCTTTTAATATTTTACTTTTGCAGTATGAATGTAAAGTTGTTGCAGAAAAACCTCATCAGGAATGACTAAGGCAAAAGTATCTTCTGTACAGAAAAACAAGATGAAAGGGACATGTAAATGATACACCAACAAAACTTGGGACTGTAAAATTGCCAGGATGCAGCTTCTCCCTTGATTGGTATATGTGTGTATATGTACACAGACACACATATATATTTCTGCAATCTGTGATTGCTTCATCTGTAAATCTTAAAAATCTTTGTGTATTTTACTTAAAACAACTGTAAGATATATATATATGTACTACATTAAAAAATGTTGATTGATAGATGAAATTTTTAAATTAATTTTTTAAACATGCCATATATTGTATCACAAGGTTGATGTGCCAAAATATTCTGTTACTGTCTTGCAGAGTTTAATGCTTTGAACAATTTATAACTTAGTAAAACAAGAGAAAAGCCAAAAATCAGAAAGCAAATGGGAAGCTGGTATTTTCTTTCACTTACTGTTGTGCCTTTTTATTTTTCTAATCACAGCAGTATGAGTGCCCTAATGAGTGGTTACTTTCTGTTTTAATATTGTTTCAGTGAGATTTGAATGTTTTAAATATTTAGTGAAAATGAACTTTCAAAAAAATTTTTATTTTGAAGGTGGGTCCAATTCAGGGTTGGACATACAAATGGTCATCACACAGGTAAAGTTTGGGCCTCACTTTGGTCCCCACTTCACCTGATTTGATATCAGGTACCGTTATTGATGAAGTGTGTCCCCACCTTCCCCTAGCAGTTTACCACTAATGCCAATCCCTTTCTTATGGTGTGAAGATGAACTTCTGTGGAATGTTTTCAAACCTGCATTACTGGAGGGAACCTAAAAGAGTAATTTTCTGTTTTGACAGATTTTACTAGAAGTATATGTGATGAGCAGGAGGGGTTATCAGCACTAAAATCTTTTGAGTCTAAATTTGGATGAATTTATATACTTAAAAGTAGAAACCATTAGGGAACTGAATTAGAATAATTATACGTTTTGGAAATACAAAGTGACCTACAGTGCCACAAAGTGTAAAGCAATATTGACTATCATCTGTAATACAGAATCTCACTGCTTTTGTACATGAAACATATAAGAAATGCCAAACAGATCAAATTGAACTTTCTAATTCTATTGAGTTCTATAATCTGTTGGGTTTTATAAGGCAAGCCACTTAAATTGGGCTTAGTCATATAACTGATTGTCAGTGGAATGCTTGAATCTTCACTTCTACCATGTGCAGTCTGGGGAATGGATGGGTACGTAATTTCATTATGTATTCATGTGTCCATTAAGTGAGTAGTTCAAGTCAGTTTAAGAATGTATTAAGATTGCATTCTATGCACGTTAAAGAGCTTGATAACAGTTGGGCGGATCTTTCCAACAGCTAGCGCCATTTAAATATGGTTTAAATGTATTCTTAGCTAACTTTTTTTCCCATCAGTTTTTTGAAGTTGGTGACAATTGTTTGATACATAAGGGCAAAATCTTCTGAGTCCTCTGGGGTGTGTGTGTGCACGTGTGTGTTGGAGTGAGTGAGTGAGAGAATGTGTATATGATGTGCATGTGCCCAAGCTTTCCTAGAATATCAAAAAGATATTTTTAAATGTTTAGTTTTAAAGCAGTTGCTACAGACTGAAATCTTGTATGCCAAACTACTCTGCTTCTATGTTTTCAGGCTGAAAGTGTGAAAATCCTGAGAGGATTTCACATCGAGTATGTGTACACAACCTTAACTATTGTGGTGGTCAACATACTACTATAATTTATTATTCTATCTTCCAGATAATGTTATTCATTTAGAACAAATAAGGTATATTTTTAGAATCAACTTTGTAAGCGCTATAAAATCTTTAATAAGTTATAAGGTCTATGCTGTGTTTCCTTTGAAAATTGCTGTTAAAAAAGCAAGATGTATTAAATATGTAATTATCATCTTGATTAACAGTCTTTTTTTCCTTCTTTGTGGTCTTGGAATATAGTACTATGGATTAATCTACTAAAATTAACGTGTGGTTGAATTTACCAAAAAAACGATGAAAGGAGACTAAATGTCGGCGACCCCTGAACAACACAGGGAGGTTAGGGGCACCAACACCCCACAGAGTTGAAAATCCGAGTACTGTATAACTTTTGACTCCCTTAGAAGATAACTACAATAACCTGCTGTTGATCGGAAGCCTTATCGATAGTACAGTCAGTTGACACACATTTTGTATGTTACATGTCTTATAGATTGTATTGCAATAAAGTAAGCTAGAGAAAAAATGTTATTAAGAAAATCATAAGGAAGAAAAACACACTATTAGGTGGGAGAGCATTATCACGAAGGTCTTTATCCTTGTCATCTTCACATTCAGTAGGCGAGGGAGGAGGTCTTGCTCTCTCAGGGGTGGCAGAGACAAGAAAATCTGTTAGTGGATCCACATGGTTCAAAACCATGTTGTTCAGGGTTAATTGTGTATGATATTGGTGAGATTGAATGATTGTCATAGGGATTCTTAAATTATTTTCAGATCACCTTGAAAATAAAAGATAATTATGGCAAACAAGGAAATTGTTTTACCATTTTGATAAATATATACATAGAGTACCGCCTTTTTTGTAATGAAAAAATGGTAAACATTTTTACATTTTTTAAACGGCTATATTGATAGTGTCTTCTTGCTTTTATTATTTAAAATTGTGAAGACTTGGACAGTTGAAAACTGGGACTAAATTATACAAAAGCACAAGAAACCAATTCGAATGATATAAAATTTGTTCATTTACACTGATCTGTATTACCTTCATTATGGCCATTGGGAACGCTCAATGGTGCATATGTTTCACACATCTTGTATTTTCTAGGTAGAACCCAGACTTGGTCAATATTGTTAAATACTTCTGTACTCCTTTTGGCTCACTTAGTCTCCATAATGAAGTTTATTCTGTATAAGGTAATTCCTCCAGTTATGGTCTGAATAGTAGAGTCTTAGCTTTGTGTGTTTAAAAAAGTCTGTGTCATTCTTGAAGATAATTTAACAGACTGTAAAATTTTAGGTTCACAGTCCCCCCCCCCAGCACTTGGAAGATTTTTAACTCATCTTCTGTCTTCTAATATTAGAGGCAACAAGTTGGCTGTTAGTGCAATCGTTCCTTGTATACAGGCTATCTTTTCACTCCAGGAGATTTAACATGATTTTCTCTTTATCCTCAAGGTTTTTCAGTTTCAGTATGATTTGGTGAGTATGATTTGGTGAGTTTCAGTATGATTTGTTTTTATTTTTCTCACTTGGCGTTTGATATGCAGTTTCCATCTGTGGGTTCGTGCCTTCAGTTCTGGAAAATTCTCAAATGTGGCTGCATACTGGAATCATAGGGGGGCTTGTAAAAAAAATCTTGATGCCTGGGATACAGTTCATCCCCCAACTCTGATATAATTGGTCTGGAGTATGCCCTGAACATTAGGGGTTTTAAAATTCACAGGTGATTCCAATGTCAGCCCAGGTTGCCACTTGCTGGTGTAGTTACATGTAAAATAAGGGAGAGGGTCTGTGACATTGGAAATGGAGAATGGGGATCACATTTTGGAATACAATCACCTGAAGTGGTGACTTGGTGTGAAGGTTAAGGAAGAAGAAGAGTCGAAGATGACTTAATTTTTCCATCATGGGAAACTAGGTGGATGATACAAGGGGGACCCCCAAAAACCCAGAATTTATTTATAAAAAGCTGTATATTTATTCTTACACGCTTAAACTTCAGTCACCTTCAAAGTACTCTTCGTTTGATGCAATACACCTACCAAGACACCTTTTCCACTGGTTCTTCCACCAGGACGACAAACCTGCCCACAACACACTGAGTGTTCAGCAGTTTTTGACCAAAAATGGCATAATCCCCTGTGCCCCCCTATCCCTACTCACCCGAAAACAATTTTTGAAATTATTTTCGAAAACAATTTTTGAACTTGTCGATTTTGATGGCTTTTAGTCCTGCCATTTTTTGTTTCACCTCTTCCACATCAGCAAAATGTTTTCCTTTGAGGACTTTTTCATCTGGGGAAACCAAAAAAAAAAAAAAAAAAAAAGTCCCTCAGGGTGAGATCGGATGAGGAGGGATAGGGGGGCCCAGGGGGTTATGCCGTTTTTGGCCAAAAACTGCTGAACACTCAGTGTGATGTGGGCAGGTTTGTTGTCATGGTGGAAGAACCAGTCACCTGTTTGCCACAAAAAAATTCAGGGAAGTCAGATGCAGCTTCTTTCAACAATACTAACTGGTACACTGATGCTGATGAATTCCTAGAACACTTACTTAGAAGGGGAAGCTTGTACTACAAGGGACTTGCCCTCTCAAAAGATAATTCTTTTTTCTTTTTTCTTTTTTTGGTGGGGGTCCCTCCTTGTATTTCCATAAACTAAAAGAGAAACGCAGAGAAGCAGGTGCATGGGTAAAGTTAATGGATTTGGTTTGATATGTTGAGGTTGAGTTATACAGGGCAGTGGTGCCCAACCTTTTTGGCATCAGAGATCCAGTGAAAATTGGAGACAGTTTTTCCACGGACCAGGGTGAGCGGGGGATGGTGTGGGGATGGTTCAAGTGCATTACATTTATTGCACAGTTTATCTCTATTATTATTACATTGTAATATATAATGAAATAATCAGACAACTCACCATAATGTAGAATCAATAGGATGCCTGAGCTTGTTTTCCTGCACTTAGATCCGGTCCCATCTACAGATGGTGGGAGATGGTAACAGCCGAAATGTGTTGCTTATGTCCAATCTACTCTGCAATCTCATTTTGGTTGCTGTCACTGCAGAAAAGAATGCTTCACAAAGATGGGATGTTGGATGTGGAAGCAAGCTTTTCGGTGCTTTTGTGCCAATTTCAAGTTATTCTGCTTTGTCTTTAATTCAGAATGTATGGAGGTTTGAAGTTGACTCAAATATACTTTTAAAGCCACTGTCATTTGCAACCTCAAGCAGTTGATCCTCTTCTAGCATGAACAAAGTCGATTCACCTGGCTTATTCATAAATGGGTTACAGATCCACTCCTTCCTAGTTCGGGGTCTTTTGTGGTTGGGAAGTAATGCTCAAACTCTTTTGAAAGCTGAGATAGGTGATCAGGCACCAGCTGGGAGAAAAAAGGCCCTGGCTCAGTCTCTTTTAAAGTCTCTGCACATGTTTAAAACATGTCAAAAACCCCAATGTCCACTCGTCACTCCCATAATTTCAGCTTGGTTTTGAATGTAGACACTTACTCTCTGACTCGAAAACAGTTGTTGTTTTCCCCTGAAGAGACAGATAGAGTTCAGTGAGCAGGTTGCATATGTCACATAAGTAAGCAAGTTTTGCAACCCATTCTGTATCACTGAAATGTGCTGCCAGTGGTGACTGTTTTTCTAAAATCAATCTTTGGAATGGCTCTCATCACTCAAAAACTCTGGCCAGTGATCTACCTTTGGAAAGCGTCTTGCTTCTGTGTCTAAGAGAAGACGTGTGTGCACTGCATCCATCTCCTCACAGAGCTGCATGAACAGACATGAGTTAAGGGCATGTACTTTAATGTGGTTGATTATTTTAATCCCATCCTTCAAAACGTTAAGTTCAGGTGACATTTTTTGGCTCACCAGCATTTCTCTATGGATGACACAGTGTGTAGACTCACATTCAGAAGCGACCCCTTTGACCCGAGTAATAAAACCAGAAAGTCATCCAGTTATGGCAGCTGCCCTACCTGTGCATATACCAACACAAAATGAGCAATTCGGTTATCCTGATATGTATTTATTCAAAGACTTGAATGGTTCTGCAGCTGTGGTATTGGCTGGCAGCAACATATTCTCATGTACACCCTCCTGAAAAATAAATTGCACAAAAGCAAGCATTGTTGCCTTGTCAACACCGGAGACTTGTCAACCTGGACTGCGTACCACGACTCATTAATCCTCTGTAGAAATTGTGCCACAAAATCCTCTGCTATTCCATCAATTCACCTAGTTATGGTGCTAGCCAATAGAGGAACACGTGCCTCCTTTTGAACTGCATCCTCTCCTAAAAGTTCATGACAAATGTCCTTAGCAGCAGGCAGGATCAACTCTTCACCAATAGTAAAGGACTTCTTCGCTTTAGCAATATGATTTGCCACCAAGAATGATGCTCTCAGTGTAGACACATTTGATGAAGTCATGGCTTTTAATAATTGCTTCTGTTCTTTATGTTCACTTTTTCTCCTTTTGAAAAACTCCAGGCTGGAGATGGTGGCTCAAGCCTGTAACCCAAGCACTTTGGGAGGCCAAGGCTAGAGAATTGCCCAAGCCCAGGGGTTGGAGATCAGCTTGGGCAATTTGGTGAGACCTCGTCTCTACAATAAATTTAAAAAATAGCCAGGTGTGGTAGCACGTGCCTATAGTTCTGGCTACCTGGAAGGCTGAGGCAGAAGGATCACCTGAGCCCAGCAGATCGACACTGGGGTGGCCGCGAGTGTGCCACTGCACTCCAGCCTGGGTGACGCAGTGAGACTCCAACTCAAAAAAAAAAAAAAAAAAAAAAAAAAGAAACCCCAAAGGCTTGTTTTCCAATGCAGAGTGCTTGGTCTTTGTGTGGCGAAGCAGTTTTGAAGGTTCATGGCTTCGTCAGATAGCCAGTTACCACATATTATACAAAGCAGGCTTGGAGAATATGAATGACCTGTTGCAATGAACCTGTGATTTAAGTAGTACTCTTGGTATTTTCTTTTAAATGCAGCTTTCTTTATGTTGGCAGTCTTAGAGTCTTGTGCTGTCTCATCACTGGGTCCTTCTCCCTTTTATAAACTCTCCAGTGATGTTTGTTTTTTTACCCATTTTGGCTATGGTTAGCTTGTAGGCTTACCAAGACTGTGACTGAGACAAGTGCACAGTGTGGGAAAGAGGCACAAATGGAAGAGATAAGATAATGGGCAGGCCACTTGCGATCTGAAATAAGGTTAGGATTCTGACTTAAAGCCTGCCACCAGATGCTGCTATACAATTGAAGTACAGCAACTCACTTACCACTCACGGGTAGGGTTTTAATATGAGACTGCAAGCGGTTAACTTATTTTGGTCTTTGTGAAGTCGTACCTCACTGCTAATGTTAATCTGCATTTGAAGCCATTCCCTAGCACTCACATCACTTCCTCAGCTCCACCTCAGATAATCAGGCTTTGAATTCTCTCATTTTTTGTTTGTTTTTTGAGTTGGAGTCTCACTCTGTCGCCCAGGCTGGAGTGCAGTGGTATGCTCACAGCCACCCCAGTGTTGTCCTGCTGGGCTCCAGCGATCCCTCCGCCTCAGCCTTCCAGCTAGCCAAAACTACAGGCATGGGCTACCATGCCCAGCTAATTTTTGATTGATTGTAGAGGCAAGGTCTCGCCAAGTTGCCCGGGTCTCGCCAAGTTGCCCAGTACCATACCAGTTTGATTGTTAGACCCATGGTCTCGAACCCATGGGCTCAGGCGATCCCCTCACCTCGGCCTCCCAAAGTAATGGGATTACAGGCTGAGCCACCGAGGCCGGCCTAGATTCTCATAAGGGGCCCGTAACCTAGATCTTTCATATGTGTAGTTCACAATAGGGTTTGCTCTCCTATGAGAATCTAATGCCATTGCTGATCTGACAGGAGGCAGAGCTCAGGTGGTAATGCCAGTGATGGGGAGTGGCTGTAACTACAGATGAAGCTTCCCTCACCTGCTTATCACTTCCTGTTGTGTGACCTGGTTCCTAATAGGCCATAGACCGGTACTGGTCTGTGGCCTGGGGTTTGGGGACCCCTGATGTAGAGACATCTGGTAAAGATGTTGTAAGCATTTGGATATTTGAGTCTGGGTTATTGGATGTAGAGGGAGTCATCATCGTGTGGCACTAATAAATGAGCCTATAGGAGTGGGGTGAGATCACCTAGGGAAAGTGTAGTGAAAAGAGAGGAGGTCTGTGTGTTGCTAGAAAGGCTGGTGAAGGGGTTCGAGGGGTGTGGTCAGGGGTAGGCGGAAAACCAGAAGAGAAGAGTGATATGGTTGAAGGTAAGACAGGAGGAGGTTTTAGGCAGAGGGGAACTGTTGTGAAATGCAACTGGAAGGATAAATTAATCTTGGAGATGAAGATGTTATTTGATTGTTTTCTGTTGGAAATGCTTTTTCTAACCTGTTATATATATGTGTGTTATATATGTATTACATTTTTTTTTTTTAGCTGACTATAGTTAACAATATTTTATTTTTCGCATTAGGTCTAACAATCAAACTGGTATGGTACTGGCATTAAAACAAAAACTTAGATGAATAGACAAAAAGAGGGGGAAATTACAGGTCTAAATGTATATGTAGTCAACTCATTTTTAAAAAACCCCAAAGAACATGTTATATCTTAACACTTAAAATATCTCACCGTATACTAATAAAATAGCTCACAAAATACTTGAGAGAAAAGTCTGATGATACACTTAGTCCTTTATTGGGAGTGAAAGGAGTTCAAGTCAGTTAGAGAACTTTGAAAGAATGGTTGCGATTTGGACATTTATGAATAACGGACACGGGAACTCACTAGAGATGAAGAATTACCAAACGGTTTTGAGGCCATCAAGGACCTGTGGAAAGCTAGAGGTCAGATATCTGTCCTAGAGCCAAACAACATGGTCATGCCATGTCTAAGTGGGCACAGTAGCCCAGGAATTTAGACTAATCATGATGGAGCAAGTTGGTTCTAGTTGGTGATTCACTGTTAGGTATGGGAAAAGGCTGTGGGAAAAACTAATGGAGGCTCCCAATGAAAGACATTATCACAGGATACAGGCAAATTGAGAAAGTAAGTTAAATCAGCAGGGCTGACCTGACAGCACAAGGGAATAGCGTGAAAGCAAAAGACTGTAAGTCTTAAGGAGATTAAAACCCTGTTTAATGAGAAGGGTCATCAGTTTGGGGTTTGTAGGCAGAAAAGAATGCAGTGGAATATTTCCAGATCTTGATGAGGTCCAAGAAATGATCTAAACAACTGTGTTAGTAGTTAACTGAAATGGGTGGAGAACAGTAGTAGAGTAGAGGTCCAAGGCGTGGGTGATCTGATGTTACCTGGGATGACCTCAGAGGTGGAAGGAAAGGTATCTTCTATATGCCTTTTGACTATCCCTGAGTGAAATACTTACAAAGGTGCCTTGATTGTATTTGGGATTTTAATTAGACTCTCTTTCCCTCCTTTATTTAGTTTAAGGTGTTTGTCATCATTTTAGGTGTTCACAAGATTATATTTTGTGAGCTGTTTTATTAGTATACAGTGGGATTTTACTGCAATATGTTTAGGAGCAAGGTGTTTTTTTGTTGTTGTTGCTGTTTCTTTTTCTTCTGTCAATCCTGTTCAGTTAGAGGCATCATCTTTTGAATTCTGTCTTTGCTCTTAGTATTTTCTTCTATCTTTGCTCTTAGTATTACTTTGCTCTCCTCTACTCTTGTCTACTCTTGCCTTCCAAAAGTCCTCCGAGTTCTTTGGCCTTTTGTTTCTATTTTCTGTATGTCCCCTGGCTTTTCTCTGTTGTGCTGTATTCCAGAAAAATTACTTACTGGATCTTCCAGCTCAGTGAGTTGCTCTTCAGCTGTATCCATTCAGCGTTTAGCCCATTAGTTGAGTTTTTACTTTCATTGATGGCAGCTTTAATTTGTAAGCTCTCTAATTTTTAATGGAAAGATATTGCTGTTCTTGTATTTCCTGAGGATATTAATTGCTCACCTTCTGAGGTTCTAAGAACTTCTAAAAAGCCGTTGTGGGAAACGGCATGATGCACCAGCCACCAGCCAATCTTTGGATTTGAGTTCTCCCTGGTTTGCCTTGGGCACACTGCTGTGTTTCTTGGAACTTAGTGCTAACATTTACCATTCACATAATAGGGTCAATACTGCGTTGTCTCTGGCCGGTCCAGGGTTGGAGAGTAGAAGTGTAGAAAGGTTGACCAGCCTGGCTGCTTTCACAGAAACCTGGTCAAATCCATCAGGTCAGTTGCCCTGGCATTTTCAGCTGTGGGCATCAGCTACCTCTGAGCTTAGGATGTTTCTGGTTTCATTTTTAGCAAGTCCTCTGCCTGAGTGCTTCGAGCTGTGATTTCCCTCCATCCTGCAGCTCTCGCTTGTATGCTGCATTCAGAAATTTCTTATAGTTTCTGGTTCACAGAGCATACTTCTTATTTTGCAGTATGGTTGTGGATTTCTTTTTCAAATAAACCTTTTCTTTTTGTTATTTCCATGTATTTGGGGTAAAAAGAAGCAGCTACAGCTTGCCTAATCTACAGACATGATTCAGCCTTCCTATCACTTTTTTATGCCACAAAATCATGCCATATCCCTGATCATTTGTATTTACATTTCAAAAACTCAGTTAAGAGCTGAGATAAATAGGTTAAGTCAGTGGTTTCTTACTGGGCCTCAATAAAAATTGGAATGGAGAGTGTTTTCTCTCCCCTTGAAGTATATCTAGTTCATTCAGTTCATTGTGCCTGCCAGCGTCTGGTATCTGCTCCTTTATGCCTCCTTTCTTTTTATCACTGATGAGATCTGTGAAACCTGTCATCTTTCTTTGTGATTTACAAGATAGACTTTTCCAGAGTATGTCAACTGTTCTGAAGACAATGTTGTTAAGTATCAGATTTGGCAGATCAGATAGATAATGACGTGCCTTGGAAAGACTGGGCTATTGATGAGCCTCGTGTCAAAACTGATTGCCATATATGGGTGATTTTTCCCTTTCACTGTTTCCCTGGTTTCTGTTTCTGTGAGGATTTTCATGAACAAGGGGCAGTTTTGATTCCGAATCAAAATTGTACTCTAGTAACTATGTCCTATTCTGCTTCCACATGGCAGCTTTTATACTGTTAGTTGTTCCCTGGCCTCCCTGAAGGTGGGCTTTAAAAGTAATGAGCACTTGGGAAATGTATTGCCATTTAAAAATAATCCTTTTTAATTTATTTACTGTTTGTGCTCTGAAAACAGTAAATTCACTGAGTACTACTGTGCTTCTATGAGATTGCTTGATTTGCAAGGTTAGTTTCTCTTTTAGAAACGTTTTTGGAGGAAACTCACACATAATGTGATCACGGACAAATTCATTGTGATGAGCAACTGAGTAGACAAAGGAAAGGAGAATTCAAGCGCTGAAACTGTTTGTTTTAAAAGAAAAGTTTCTAAAATGCATTCCCTGGGAGTTTCTGCCATTGAATGGAACTCATTTCTATTCCCTTTAAAGTCATCACATGTCATTCCAGATCTTCTGGGAATGTCTGCTCCACCAAAGTATGACAGTGGTGGTTGTGTTTTGAAACAATTCTTTCTGCTTATAAAAGAGCTTGAGATTTTCCAGTAGGACATTACAGAAAGACAGAGTGCTATGCCATCACCTTAGAATAAGTTGGATGCACCTGTGTGCATAGTCTCTACACACTGAGCTTGGGAAGCCCGCAGACTGACAAATTTAAGATGAAGCTTAAAGATGTTTATAAAGACAAATCTTTGTGGAATTTACAATGCCCCAGACCCCAGTGCATTTTAAGATCATGCCTGTCCAAGAGAAAGCAGGTTAGTGCATGTTAAAGCAAATGTTTCTGGAATGTATGTAAAATTCATACTAAAGTTGAGTCAGATGTAGTTTGTTTTTCCAGAAAAAATAAGTCGGTGGTCCTTAAATGTTGTTTGATATTTTTATCTGACTTTCAAATGGCAACTTGTTTTCATTAGTGTGTGACTTG
Organism: Carlito syrichta; assembly: GCF_000164805.1. NCBI lineage: Eukaryota > Metazoa > Chordata > Mammalia > Primates > Tarsiidae > Carlito > Carlito syrichta. The sequence continues at coordinate 237,715 of NW_007259917.1, forward strand.
ATTGGTTTGTTAGAATAATGCATACTCTACTAAGAAATTAACCCTTGAAATCTCAATGGCTTTACACAATCAGGTTTATTTCTGACTTATGTGACATGTACAGCATAGTTTGTGGGAGACCCTGCCCCATGGCATGCAGTTGTCCCATACAGATACATGACCCCACTTGTCGCAGGGTAGGGGAAGAAAGGCATGGGTTCTCATACTTGCCCTTCTCTGCTTGGGATCAGAAGGAATGTGCTGCACTTCCTCCCAGCACAAGAGCCAGAATGAATCCTATGGCTCTATCTGCAAGGGAGCTGGGACGTGTCATCCCCCTTCTGGTCACTGGCAATGTCTGCCACAGTTGGTGGCACTCTGTCCTCAATAATGTTTTTCTTTCTTAGTGATTCATGGTGAACATGACTATAAGAAAACATTTTATTTTGGGTGGTAACATTTAAAACAATAAAATTGTAGTCTTTAAAATGCACAAAATATAAACTTTTCATTTAAGTCCTGGAGTGGGGGGAAAAAAAGGAGGGAACAAATGTGGGGGAAGGATTGACTCGAATGTTTCCTTGGTGCCTCCTATGAGCACACCCCTGTGGGTATTGACCCCATTTTCGACTGCCAAGGTCCATGTTTTCCTGAATGGCAGAACAGGATTTCAAGCCTTGGGTTGACTTCACTCCAGTGGTCAAGGACTCTCCTTGTCACCCCACACTTGCTGTCTCAGAGAGTCCCTGAGCTGCTCATGACTCATGTTGCATTCAGATGCGTTCTTGGCAGGGTTCTGAGACTACTGCTTAGAAGAAGCATTAGGATTGTAGGCATTGCTGACATGGTGAAATGATCATAGATTTTATGATCTTAGATTCTGAGTAGAAAAATGAAGGACTTTATAGACATCTTCATGCTGAGTGTGTTTCTCCACTCTGGAATCTGGGTGGGTTTCTTTAGAAAGTTAATACAAGTTTTCCTAGAAAGCCTGATGACTTCACTCTGCCATGAATGTTCTGGACTTGGACTTCAAGTTTTTTTCCATAGAAGATGTTCTGTTGCAGTCTCCATGGACCCAGTCTCACATGGAAATGTGACAGAATAGAAAAGAGATGATTTTAACAGGTTTTGACTTCTGACCTTTTAAAAAGGTTTAGTCTGAGCGAAGCCTGGAAATTATAGTACTTAGCCTTATAGGGGCCATGCACATGGGTCGTGCAGGGTCTATAAGAGGAGGAACAGAGAGTTGATACTGTGGTCAGGAAAGGTCTCTGAAAAGTGTGGGCAGAGGTGCTGATGGGCTTTGAAGAAGGCAGCAGATCCAGCTGGAGGCGACAAGGGCCTTTCTCCTTGGACAGGAGGGACAGGAAGGCCGTGTAGAACAGATAGGTGAATGTACTCTAGTACGGTGGCAGTGGAGGTGGCAGGTAGAGGAAGTGGTGGCAGGTAGGACTAAATATACGATAAGGCTTCTCTTTGGGGATTAAAATGAACCTACATGCAAGGCATGCTTCTGCTCAGGCGGGATATGCAGCTGCTCACAGGGTTACTTTTAAGAGGCCTGCAAGTTGAGACTGCCCCGTCCACCACAGTTCAATTTTTTTTTTTTTTGAGTTGGAGTCTCACTCGGTCGCCCAGACTGGAGTGCAGTGGCCGCTCCCGGCCACCGCAGCCTCGACCTGCTGGGTTCTGGCGATCCTTCCGCCTCAGCCTTCCAAGTAACTGGAATTACAGGCATGCGCTACCACGCCCGGCTAATTTTTTTGATTTATTGTAGAGATGAGATCTCACCAAGTTGCCCAGGCGGGTCTCGAACCCGCGGGCTCAGGCAATCCACTCACCTCAGCCTCCCAAAGGCGCGGGATGACAGGCTGAGACACCGAGCCCGGCTACAGTTCAATTTGTATTGAGAAAAAAACATTCAGGGTGTGATCGAGGTGAGATACTGAAGGGTGGTGAGGAGCCAGGGAAAAGTCAAGCTGGGGAGTCAGACAACCCGGACTTTCGCTCTAGGTGAGATCCTCATGTTGTAAGATGGAGACATGATACCACTTTTCTTTGAGTGCTGTTTACATGAAATGTGATCATATTTAATAGGCTTAGCTCATAAGAATTGTCCAATTAAATATTCATTCCTTTCCTTTCCCTCGTTCCTTATTCACTTCAAAGTGCGTGTACTAAACCAGTGTACAAGAATTTCCTCTGGATTAGGATGCTTTTCCAATGTTCTGTCAAAATGAAGGGAGGCATGGTGCATGAATCCACCTTGTTTGCTGACACTTTGCCACGGAGTCACTCGTTGGACTAGTTAACAGGGAGCGGGTTAGGAAGTAGGAAGAAGGAACGAGGGAAGAAAACTGGCTGGTTGTTATATTGATGAATTGATTGTTTGGTAGCAGGGCTGGAGACTTGACCAGGTCTGGTGGGGGCTGCTGTCCAGAGAGGAGGCTCAGGTGTGGTACCACAGGATGGTATGAGGCTACAGAGGCAGGGAAGTAGATGGGAGGTAGGAGATGGTTTTTGTCAGCATCTTATTTTCGCCTAGGGATGATGGCTCTGTCCTCATACTTTACAGTGTCACCATTGAGAGAGTGCAGTCTCCTGAAGGAGGAGTTACATTTTAATTAGCCACAAGGTACCTGATTTCCAAAGTATCAGTTCTTTTCTCCAGGCCTCATTGTTTCGGATTATTTTTGCTCATATCCACCACTTGCCTACTCTTTTCATGTGTGTTAGAAGGAAACCACCAAGCAGCCTGAAAATCCTATTACCAGACCTCGGGATATTAATTGTCGAGTTCTCCCCCACGGTTACACAAGTGCTGAAAAAGTGGTTCTCTTTCAATAGTGTCTTGTCAAAACGCCAGGCACAGTTTGTTTTTGACATTTGCTGCTACTGTTAAATAATAGTCTTGCTTCTGTCATAGCTAATGTTGACTTGAAGGCATTTGGAGGGCATTTCTCAACTCCAGCCTTAACAGCAGGACCTGGGTCTTGACAGATATTTTTCTTGCTCGCCCAAGGCAACTGAGTGTAAGGGTTGCAACCTTTGCTTTTCTAAGCTCCAAGAAAATTTCAGATGGGCACGAACCACCTAAAACCTTATATCCAATTGTGTGCGTGCATGCACACATAGACACAAACACATACACACACACACACACAAACCCAAGTTGGGGTTCTTGAAGTTTTGCCATTCTAGGAATGACATTTAAATAAATTAAGCAATATCCCATTTAAGGACCCCTCAAATCTGGCTGTTCTGCCTTGGTAAGCCTCTATCAGTTAGAATGTCATACTTAATTACAGATCTCTTTAAAATCAATAAGCATTTTTATTGTTTCTGTATTTGCCATGCAGCAAGCCCCTGACACTGCCTAGCTAGCTGCACGCACCGTGTGCCATCTGTCAGAGAGAATCTGGGTTTTTCATGCGCAGCATTTTCTGGTGTTGCTATGTCCATTCGAAATGTCATCTGGACTCCTTTTTCCACGCTCGTGCGAAGGCATCTTTGGGACTTTTTCTCGCATGCCTTGTGGACAAACACGTAAAGACCTCCTTCTAATGGAGTCATTATTTCTGAAATGTTCACCATTTATGTGGTAGGGGAAGGGAAGGCAAGGAAAAAATGGGCAGAGCAAGTGAGAACCGTACAAGAATTCCGTGGAACTGCATAGGAGTTGGAGTTATTTGTATGTGAAGAGGCCAAGACACGCACAGTTGGTTTCAAAATAAATGCCCAAGGAATGGTTAATTACACAAGTCTATTTAGCATTTCCAGAGAAATAGAAGTATGTCAGTCATTAGGATTTCCAATAACTAAAGCAACTCTGTTTTTGAGCTTTATATATGAGCTGCAGATTGTAAACCTAACAGATAAGTATTCTGCTACACTCTTTTCTTTGGCTATTCCTATGTCCCCAAATTCAATTTCACCTTGGAATTTTGAGATAACTTTCAAAATTATAAAATCTGAGAATATAAATTGCTCTATCACCTCTTACTCACATCTCTCAAATTTTAGACATTTCCAAAATTACAAAATCTGAGCATGAATCGTGCTATCGTCACTTCTTTCTTTCTCTTTCCTTTTATCATGAGGAGATATTATTTGGGAGACTAATTTTAGATGGCAGCAGTTTTTCTTCTTCTGAAAGGAATATGGATTCCTTTAAAATAAAGAGGTAATTATCCCATCATGATGCGTATATATCACACAGACACTTAACTGACGTATAAGCCTCATAGAAAAGTCTGGTAGGGCTGGAAGAGACCCTAAAATTCAGCCGGAACTGTCCAGTCTTGTCATTTTACAAGTGTAGAAGCAAAAACACATTGATTACATGTTTGTCCCAAGTCAAATAACTAGCCAGTGGAAGAATCAGTTATTTCAGTAGCTTTAACAGGATGTTAACATTTCAATTTATGAACGATCGAGATTTAATGTTATAGTTATGCAAGACTTATGGCAGCGTAGCACGTATGCTGACAACCGGTAGGAAATAGGCATTTATTAAATGTTTCTATTATGAAGGACAATTATTTGTTACCTTCATCATAGCTGGTAAATAACACCAAGTGTCTATTACATGCTTTACATATGCCACCTCATTTGATTACTCCAATAGTGCTTTAAGGTAAATATTATCATCTGGAAAGTATAAGGTCAGTACTTTATATGTGAAGAAACAGAGGCTTAGATGACATGTAAACTAAGGTGTATCCAGCTGGAGATAGAACCCATGCCCCCGTTCTTCTCAGGATGCTTCTACACTGTCTGTGGGTGTCAGCACAAGAATGTGGTGGGATCTGGTTAATCCTAAAAAAATGTTAGATGTGAAACTTAAATATATATGTGGAAGTCACATCCTTGCCCTTTCTAAACAAATTTAAATTTTAACTGAGGCAATGCACAACTTCATTAGTGTGTTACTTGGCAAAGAAATGAGTTCTGAGCTGAGATTTATTATATGAGGGAGGACCCCCCAAAAACCTGGAATTTATTAACTCTAAATGGATCAAAGACATAAATGTAAAACTTCAAACTAAGAATCCTAGAAGAAAATGTAGGAAACACTCTTATGCACATCAGGGTAGGCAACCAATTCTTGACCAAAACCCCAAAAGCAAATGTCATAAAAACTAAGATAGACAAGTGAGACCTCGTCAAACTGAAATGCTTTTGCACAGCAAAAGAAACCATCAAGAGAGTGAGGAGACAAACCACAGAAACGGAAAGAAATATTTGCTAATTATGTATCTGACAGAAGTCTAACATCCAGGATCTACAAGGAACTCAAACAAATAGAAAGAAAACCAAAAAACTCTATTAAAAAGTGGGCAAAGGATATGAATAGATACTTTTCAAAAGAAGATATACAAGCAGCCAACAGATGCAGGAAAAAAATTTTCAGTCTCACTAATCATCAGAGAAATGCAAACCAAAACTATAATGAACTACCAATACCACCTAACTCCAGTAAGGATGGCCATTATTAATAAATAAGAAAACAACAGATGCTGGTGCAGGTGTGGAGAAAAGGAACTGCTTCTACACTGTTGGTGGGAGTACAAGCTATTTCAGCCTCTATGGGAGCTGTGTGATGATTCCTAAAAGAACTAAAAATTGACCTTCTATCCAATCCAGCAATCCCTCTTCTGGGAATATACCCAGAGGAATGAATGTAAATGGTTCTACAAAAAACAAACAAACAAACAAAAACACAAAACCACCTGCACATGCATGTTTGTAGCCACACTATTCACAATAGCAAAAACATGGAGCCAAACCTGCTGCCCATCGAAAGTGGACTGGATAAAGAAAATTTGGTACATATGCTCGATAGAGTACACAGCCATATGGAAGAACAAAATGATGGACTTCGCAGCCAATTGGATGGAGTTGGACACCATGATACTTAGTTATCTGTCACAGCAACAAAGAACTGAATACCACATGTTCTCACTCATAAGTGGAATCTGAACATTAATCACATTAGCAAAAGGAAGGGATCAGCAGCTGATGGACACTGCCAGCCGGAGGGAAGCGGGGAGGGAGAAACACCTAACAACACAAAGGTTATTTCCCAAACCAGGGGAAGTGAGGGTCAGTTGGAGGCCCAAACTTTACCTTCATGCTGGCTGCTTGTTTACTTAATCCTTACTTGGACTCCACATCTCAACGATAAAATAAAATTTTAAAAAATTGTATATTTATTCTTACATGCTTAAACTTCAGTCACCGTCAAGATACTCTCTGTTTGATGCAATGGCTTAATTGAGATGCTTTTTCCACAGCTCAAAACAGTTTTTGAACTTGTCAATTTTGATGCCTTTTAGTGTTTCTGCCATTGTTTGTTTCATCTCTTCCACATCACCAAAATGTTTCCTTTTGAGGACTTTTTTCATCTGGAGAAACAAAAGAAAGTCACTCAGGGTGAGATTGGGTGAATAGGGGGAGTAGAACATGGGGGTCATGTGCTTTGCGTCAAAAACTGCTGAACACTCAGCACGGTGTTAGCAGGTGCACTTGTAAATCACCCATCATGAAATGGGCAAATGTGTTGAAAGAATCTCCAAAAAAAAAAAAAATCAGTGAAGTCAAACACGCCTCTTATGACAACGTTAGCAGGTATACTGATGCTGATGGGTTCTTAGAACACTTACCTAGCAGGGGAAGCCTGTACTACAAAGTACTTGTCCAACCCCCTTCCCCAAAAGATAATTAATTCTGGATTTTTGGGGGGTTCCTTCTCACACTGTGATGCAGTAAGTTGGATGTCTTGGAGGAAGAGATGTGGGGAAAAATTATTAGTCTCATGACTTATTAAAGTGGAGACATTTCTGAATCAAAGAATTGGGTTTAATGGCCTCATAATGAGGAAGTAGGATGTAAAGCTCATCCTACCAGATGCATGTTTATTTATGACTTAGATATGAGCCCCTAAAATATTCCATTGCATTCAGTTTTAATGTTAAAGTCAACATACTGAAAAAAATACAAAATGCTGGCATGTGAAAGGGACCCATTATTTTCTAAATTTTCATTAGACATATAAAAAATTACAAACATTATTTATGAAATGTGAAGTATTTCTGCATATTTTGTTTCTTTATATTTTGTCATTCATGACCTTAATGAAGACAAGAGAGTAAAAGTGTGATTAGGTTAATTGTCAGATCAAGGACTTTAATTAATTAATATAAATGGAAGAGATTAATTATTTCCTCTCCCTCTGCCCCACCTTTACTCTGGAAAGGATGGTACTATAAACCACATTAAATTCCATTTCTCCCTTAGCGTATTCCATCAGGAAACTGGAGCTACAAGGTCATGTGGAGGGATGGTCAGCTCAATCGTAATCCAAAGCTGACAGCTGAATCAGTTGGGAGTTTGGGGATTATTCATGACAGAATTCCTGATTCACAATGACTCAAGCAAGAAATAAAGTAATTGGCTCATACAACTAAAAGCAGGACTGGCGTCACATATAGCTGGGATTCAGACTTTAAAAATCTCCATCAAGACCCAGCTTCTTCCCATCTCTTTGTCCTTTCTCCTGTGTTGGTGTTCGTCTTGGACATCACAGAGATGGGATGGTTTTGGACATCCATATCGCACCTATCAGAAGCCTCAGCAAAAATCTCAAATCTTATTGGCGTTGGTCTTACCAGGTGTCCATTGCTGAAAACCAATTCCCATGGCTGGAGAAAATAGAATGTAGGATATGATGACAAAAAAGTAAGGGTATATGTAAAAACAAAAAAACGCTCAGATATTCTATATTAGAGCCAGAAAAGTCAAAGAAGTGGAAACTGCAAAAGAAAGAGAAAGGAATTGTACCCCACATCTTCAAAATTAAAAATTTAAAAAAAAAAAGAAAGAGAAAGGAACTAATTACAGAGGGAAACAGAGGCAGTAGACAATAAAGAAAGGGGGAAGAGAGGGAGGGGAGAGAGGAAGTGAAGGGGAGACCCTCTGATATTTTTCAACTTCCCATGCAACTCATGCTTTGTTTCCAATAAATTATTTTAAGAAATGATTTAAATGAAATGATTTTCTATTCTTGTAACAAAATGACCATGACTAAGACGATTCGCTAATGTTCCTTTTACCAATTAAGTCTGGATTCCAGGTGATACATAAGCTGTAGATGCCCTACTGATAACTTGTGTACTTTCATGGGAAAAGAAGCTGACTCACCAAACAGATCATAAAAGATTATTTGGAGCAATTAGATGTATACTTTGAGCTAAATTGTCTCGGAGGCCCATGAAACTTGAGGTTCTGAGGTTCTTTGATTTTCAGACAATACTTACTATCTGTTTCATGCAACACTCACCATTTTAAAATCCTTTTCCCACCCAATCTAACTTTCTCATTTGGTGGAACCAAGGAGACTGCCAATTGCCTATGTGGTTAAGCATCAATGGGTCACACTTTCTTCTAAATAGGATCTTCTTTTGCAAATGAGAACATTTAGGCCAGGGGGACTAGAGACACCATTGAAGCAATTCCCTGGATTCCAGGTTGAACCACAATGAAACCATTCCAGAGTCTTATTTGAAATGACAACTAGAAAAACTGGGAAAGGAGATTCTAGAAGCTCTCCAAAAAATTCATCCCAAATTCTTAACTACTCTCATCTGTATTTGACATCTACCAAATACTAACTAGTCTAGTAGGCCTGGGAAATCAAGTTGGTCTTTGAGATGACAGGAACACATTTCATTCAGTTTCTGCTGCAGAGCCCAAAGCAGGCAGGTTGTGGGACTACTTTTTGGTGTCCCAATTTGAAAGAGAAACCACTGTTCTTGTTCCATACTTCACAGAGATGCTGTGCAACTAGAGAGCCAAGTTTCCAGGGCTTCCTGCTGATTCCTTCTTGCTGGCTCATGAATGAATGCAAGTGGAAACCACCTACGCCAGCTCAGAATGCCTTTTTGAAAGTCTCTTGTGTGGAGGTGTCCAGGAGTATCACCTTTAGTCGTCTGGCTTAGGTCTGCTCTGACCAGCTAAACAACTTCGATTTTTGGCAAGTCACGTCATTCCACTGGGATAGGATGTCTTTAGAATTTTAGAATGAAATTCTCTAATCTTGCCAAAACCATTATGTCCTTTAAGTTGATACATTGGGTCAGTCTCCCCCAAAATGTCATAAACTCCTTTCTCTTCTCATAATTACTGAAATGAGTTTAGAGTGAAGAAGAAAAAAATCTCACCATCAGAAGCCAAGATATATAGGGAGAGGTTAGATCACTTTTGGCAACAGAGAAAGGCTTTGAGAGGTGGACTTGGAGATAAATACAAGAAGCTCATCTCTTTATGAACTTTTTTTTAATGACCACTCTCTCCCCTGAGAGTTGACTAGTATTCTTTTCTATTGGCTAAACATGACTTCTTACTTGTCCTGAGAAAGGGCTTGTTTCCAAGGCTGCCACCCACAATTCATAAACAAAGAATGAAGGTCATGTGTGTGGGACTTGGAGAGTATAGGAGGTACCTCTTAAAAATACAAGTATTCTCAAAGGAATGCTTCTACACTGCTGGTGGGAATGCAAATTAGTGCAGCCTCTTTGGAAGACAGTGTGGCGACTTCTGAAAGAACTAAAAATTGACCTTCCATATGACCCAGCAATTCCCCTATTGGGAATATACCCAGAGGAACTGAAATCATTCTACAAAAAAGATACCTGCACATATATGTTTGTTGCAGCTCTATTCACAATAGGAAAAACATGGAACCAACCATGCTGCCCATCAAAGCTCGACTGGATGAAAAAATGTGGTACATATATACAATGGAATATTGTGCAGCCATAAAGAAGAACAAACATATGAACTTCACAGCAACTTGGATGGATTTGGAGTCGATCATACTCAGTGATCTATCACAGAAACAAAGAACAGAGTACCATATGTTCTCACTCATAAGCAGATCTTAAAAAATTATAATACTATAAGAAAGGGATTGGCAGTAGTGGAAACTGTCAGGGGAAGGGGGGTAGAATTGGCAGCTGAGGGAAACTGCTAGGGGAGGGAGGGGCATACTTCATCAACAAGGGTATCTGCATGATCAATGTTCATATACCTAACCCTGAATTGTACCCCACATCTTTATAATAAAAAAACAGTATCCTCACCTAGAAGGATATGTCTGCTGTAGAATTTTAGTTTTTTTGCCTGCAATTCCCCTGATCTTAATTTATTTTACTATCCTAATAATATTAAAAGCGAATTGATTCCATAGTTGAGTGAGTCATTCAGGAACCAAAACATACACAGTATTTAGACAGCATTTGATTAAATCATCTTTGTATTCCCTATTGTGTTGGTCCTAAAGCCCTATGAGGTGTGGTAGACAAGAGTTGCTATTAAATGATCAGCCCATTTCATCTTGCAAGTTACAACCTCTTGCTACCACAAAATATTGTACATGGTGGGGAACAGGGCTACCGAGTTGAAAAGCACTGGATGAAGGTTCAAATACCGGGGATCTGGTTTTAGTTCTGCTAGTAGCTTGCTGGCTGATTCAGCAGCTTTGAGTCTGTTTCTTCACCCATAAAACGGAGCCACTGAATGGGCTGGTCTCTAAAAGAGGCAACAGAACAAAGTGGCTCCGGTTGAGGTAGCGGCTCTGCTTCTTGCTAGCAGTTTGATCCTGGGTAAGTCATTTTACCTTCACTTAAAAAAAAAAACCGGCCGGGCTCGGTGGCTCAGCCTGTAATCCCACGCCTTTGGGAGGCTGAGGTGAGTG
>NW_007259917.1:248523-275942 GCF_000164805.1 Carlito syrichta
CCAGAGCCCAGCAGGTCGAGGCTGCGGTGGCCCGGAGCGGCCACTGCACTCCAGTCTGGGACAGAGTGAGACTCCAACTCAAAAACAAAAACAAAAACAACAAAAAATCTGCTCACTTTGGCCTCCCAAAGTGCTAAAAAAAAAAAAATCTGTAAAATAAGGATTTTATGAGTTTATGTAAGAATTAATCTAAAACATACAGATATGTAGAAGAGAGTTTGGCTCATAATAAGTGCTTAAGTGTAATGGTTAATAAAATCGTCAACTAAAATTCCCCCAAGCCATGAATAGGACTTCGCCCCACCTACTGTGGAGACATAAAAGGAGGACTGAATTTCCCAACTTAACTTCGGAATAAAAAAATCTATATATGAGAAAATTAGAAAACAGTACAAAATTATCTGATTAAATAACAGATTGAGTGTTCCTTATTTCAAATAATACCAATACAAATGAGAAAGTATAGACTCGGTGAATTTTGGGAGGTAATGTCTTTCTTTATGGCCAGAGTAATTTGAGGTTGGAGATGATCTATGGACATCTCCACCAGCCCTTGGGATTGGTCCCTCCTCAGCCTTTTCACATTTCAGGAAATAACAACACATTCTCTTAAATCAATTAGACTGAAAATGAATAAAGATATATACAAGCCTAGGCATTATAATTGCAGATGTAAATATGACGGATATATGTCAAACTGTGCATCCTGAAGGTGGAAAATACATTTCCATTTCAGTGCCCATGGAGCAGTTGCAATAATTGATCATACCATTGACCACCACACAAAAAAACCCCCAATGTCAAAAAGTAGCTGTAATGTGGACATTCTTTTCTGTTCACAATGCAGCAAAATTTTTAAAAAATGCAAAAATTGAGAATTTTATGAAAGTTGTCATTTAGACAACTTTTGAGCCAAGGGAAAAGTACAAATCCAAGTTGCAGATTTCTTAAAAAAAAAAAAAATGAGGATAGAACTAAGGCAGGGCTCATAAGAAATGTCATAGCCTAAAATAAGTTTATAAAGGGAATGAAATGGAGGAAATTAAGGATCAACCCCCAACATTTAAAAAAAGAGCCACAAAATAAACCAAAGAAAAACAGAAGAGATAAAATGAATGAGTTAGATACTGAGGGAGAGGCAAAGAAAATCATAAATGAATAACTAGGTCATTGAGGTAACCCAAACAGTAAAATAGATAAATCTTATAAGAATCCAAGAAAGAAAAAATAAGGCAAAAAAAATAACAGAAACTAAGAAAACATTTAAAATGATTTTGTAAAACTTTTTGTACATAACGTTACAATTTTTTTTAAAAGGAAATTTTTCTAGAAGAATATAATTTACTAACACCAACTCCAGAACAACTAAGTAGAGTGATTTTCATAGAAAAAAATTGAGTAAATTGTGAAGGAATTAATATTCAAAATCTCCAGGGCTAGAATTTTCTCAACCAAACTTAACCAGATCTTTAAAGATGAATGATTCCAACATTATGAAAATGGTTCCAGAGCATAGACAAAGGAGATAAACTTTCAAATTCAGCAAAGATAACATTGATAACAAGGGCTGCACAAAAAAGAAATGCTAAATGAATTTCATACATGAATATTGATGAATAAATCTTATTGATAATGAATAAATGCTTTATTGATGAATAAAGCATTAGCAATCAGAATGTAGCAGCATAATATTTCATGACCAAGTCAGCTTATTTTAAGAATAAAAGGACAGTTCATCAAAATGGACTAAAGGAAAAAAAAAATGATGTGACCATCTCAATAGATCCTGAAGAGGCATTTGACAACAGCCCATACGTGCTTGTAACAGCTGGAAGGACAGATGAGAAACCAGTGATATTGGTGATTCACAGGGCACAAAATGGGACAGGAAGAAACATGGGTGTGGACAAGTTTGTCAATGCATATCTTTTCATATAGCTTTACTTTTTGAACCATGTGATCATTTTATTGGTTCAATAATTAAAGTACCCCATAAAAGTTAAGTATTATTATTTTAGTTGCCATTTAACTTTATGCCAGTCACTCTGAGTTGTGTTCTTGTTGAAGATTTAAGCTTCAAACGAATCCCAGACAGGAGCCCCCCAACATTATGTGATAGAAGTGTAGGTCAGAGTTAACGAAAAGAAAGGTCAAATGTGCTGATCTCTTCACTTTATATTGACTGCAAGATGTAGGATAACCTTGGTCTTGCTCTAGCACTAACAACTCTATGCATGGGTTTTGATAAGCTGTGGATCGTCCCAGACCCATAACCCTGGCCTAACTCTGCCACTGGATAAGGGAGGAAAGCAAAACCTTACATGATTTGCTCAAGTCTTTCTGGCAGAACCTGGACCTCCGATCTTTCCAGTACATGGAAAAGTATGTTTCTTCAAAAAGGAACTGCAAAGTTGTTAAGTGGGCAGTGTTGCTCAGACCACCTCAAGGGTCCTGCCGTGTCCTTAGACATATGCTCCAGCATGCTGTGGTAATTCTACTATGTTTTCAAGGACCTACTCTGAACTGGCACTGGAGACACAGAGATCCAAGACAAGTCCTCTTCCTTCAGAGAGCTCAGACTGAATGGCAGACAGGCTGGCACACTTGTGAATACACATGTAGTATAGAAGGAGCCCACAGGAAACCTCCAAAACCAGCTGGTGAGGCCAGGCAAGGCTTCCCAGAGTTTTCAGGATGTGTTAGAGTTTGCAAGACTCTAAGAGGCAGGAAGGCCTAGTTCTAACCTCATATGAGAGCAGAGGCCTTTGCTCAACTTGCCTTTCTGCCATGGCTGACCACTTTCAGTCTCCGGGTGTTGCCTCCTCAGAGAACCCAAAAAGGGCCCCTCTCTGCTTCTCTTTCACTGGCTGGTTTGTTTGTTGTTTGCCATTGCATCCCTTGGACCGAGTTCAGTGCTTGAAATCCAGTAAGTGTTTGGTAAATATTAGTTAAATGAACAAATGATGCGTAAGTTGTGCTCTTGAAGGGAAGCTGGTCAGGAATTTTTAAAAAATTTTATTTCAACAGCTTTAGGGTGCAAATGGTTTTTGGTTACATGACTACTTTGAATAGTAGTGAAGGACCCTGGGCTTTAAGTGTACTCGTCACCCTCATTGGTGCACATTGTACCTGATAGGTGATAGGTGATTTTTCATCCCTCCCCTCTTTCTACCCTCCCTCTTCTGAGTTTCCAACATCCATTATGCCATTCTCTATGCCTGTGCAGCTTAGCTACCACTTATAAATGAGAACATGTGGTATTTGACATTCCACTCCTATGTTATTTCACTTAGAATAATGGTCTCCAATTCCAACCAAATGCATTATTTTGTTCTTTCTTATGGCTGAGTAGTAGTCCATGGTGTTATAGATTTCATTTTCATTTCCACTGATCGGTTGATGAGCATTTAGGCTGATTCCACATCTCTGCAATTGTAAATTGTGCTGCTATAAACATGCAAGTCCACAAGTCTATTTTCTATAATGACCTCTGTTCCTTTAGGTAGATACCAAGTAATGGGACCTCTGGATCAAATGGTAGACCTACTTGTAGTTCTTTGAGAAATCTCCATTGATTTTATTCAGAGTTTATTTCTGAATTCTCCATTCTGTTCCATTGGTTCATGTGTCTGCTCTTGTATCAGGCAATCTCCTCTTCCATAGAGGTTGTACTAATTTACATTTCTACCAACAGTGTATAAATGTTCCCCTTTCACTACATCTGTGCCAACATCTATTGTTTTTTTTTTTAATAGTAGTCATTCTGACAGGTGTAAGGTGGTATCTTACTGTGATTTTAATTTGTATTTCCCTGATGATTAGTGGTGTTGAGTGTTTTTTCATGTTTGTTGGCCATTTGTATGTCTTCTTTTGAGAGATGTCTGTTCATGTAATTTGCCCACTTTTTATTAGGGTTATTTGTTTTTCTCTTGCTGATTTGTTTGAGTTCTTTGTAGATTCTGGATGTTAGTCCTTTGTCATATGCATTGTTTGCAAATATTTTCTCCCATTCTGTAGGTGGCTTATTTACTCTGTTGATTATTTCTTTTGCTGTGCAGAAGCTTTTCAGTTTAACTAAGTCCTATTTATTTATTTTTGTTTTGTTGCATTTGCTTTTGGAGTTTTAGTCATTAATTCATTGCTGAGGTCAATGTCCAGAAGAGATTTCCCTAAGTTTTCTTCTAGGATATTTGTGGTTTCAAGTCTAACATTTGGGTCTTTAATTCATTTTGAGTTAATGTTTGTATACGGTGAGAGATGGGGATCTAGTTCCATTTTTCTGCTGGTGGTTATCCAATTTTCCCAGCACCATTTACTGAAAGCTATGTCCTTCCCTAGTTTATGTTTTCATCCACTTACGAGTTTATTTCTGAATTCTCTATTCCGTTCCATTGGTCCATGTGTCTGCTCTTGTACCAGTCAGTACCATGCTGTTTTGGTTACTATAGCCTTGTAGTATAATTTGAAGTTGGGTAATATAATCCCTCCAACTTTGTTCATTTTGCTTAGGATTAACTTTGCCATTTAAGTTCTTTCTTGGTTCCATATGAATTTTAAGATTGTTTTGTCTAATTCTGTGAAAAATGATGTCGGTAGTTTAATGAGGATTGCATTGTATCTGTAGGTTATTTTGGTCAGCATCATTATTTTAACAAGGCTGATTCTTCTGATTCATGAGCATGGAATGTTTTGACCAGGAATTTTTGCATCACTGCGTTCAGCTTCTCCACAGCAAGCATGAATACTTATTCAGATACTTATTCTTTTCTGAAAGAATCTGTGCAGGGCTGAGTGTGTGAGGGCACAGCTAATGACTTAGAATACTGGACTTGGGAACAGTCATTCCCTCATCTGGAGTTCCTCTTACCCCTTTATGCTTTTTTCTTCCTCCTTGCTCCTCTCCATGTCCCACACACAACTCTTCTCTGCTCCAAAACCACAGCAAGGATAGCAAGGAAACCTTCAGGTGAAATTTAAAAGTGCAGCCTTATGATAATCAAAACAGCCTGGTATTGGTACAAGAATAGGAATATGGACCAATGGATCAGGATAGAGATTCCGGAAGCAAAACCTCAATTTCTTAAACAACTCATCTTTGACAAAGTCTCCACCAAAAACCACTGGGGAGAGGAGAACCTACTCAGTAAATGGTATTGAGAAAACTGGCTGACCACATGCAGAAGATTGAAACAGGACCCCTACCTATCACCGTACAAAAAAATTAAGTCTAAATGGATCAAAGACCTAAGCATAAAACCTCAAACTGTAAGAACCTTATAAAACACAGGCGACACCCTTATGGATATTGGAACTGGCAACCAATTCCTGATCAAAACCCCAAGTGCCCATGCCATAAGAGATAAGATAGACAAATGGGACCTCACCAAACCGAACAGCTTCTGCAAAGCAAAAGAAACCATCAAGAGAGAGGAGAGACAGCACACAGAATGGGAAGAAATATTTGCCAACTGTATACCTGACAAAAGCCTAAGATCCAGAATCTATAAGGAACTCTAATGTGCCAAAAGAAAAAAAACAAACAGCCCCATTAAAAAGTGGGCAAAAGACATGAATAGACACTTCTCAAAAGAAGATATATGGGCTACCAACAGACTCATGAAAAAGTGCTCAGCCTCACTAATCATCAGATAAACGCAAATCAAAGCCACATTGAGATACCACCTAACCCCAGTGAGAATGGCCATCACCAATAAAACAAACAACAACAGATGCTGGCGAGGATGTGGAGAAAAAGGAATGCTTCTCCACTGTTGATGGGAATGCAAACTAGTGGAACCTTTTTGGAAAACAGTGTGACAATTTCTAAAAAATTTACTAGACATTGACCTTTCATGCAACTCAGCAATCTCCCTACTGGGAATATACATGGAGGAACTCAAATCATTCTACAAAAAAGATACCTGCACACGCATGTTTATTGCAGCACTATTCACAATAGCAAAAACATGGAACCAACCATGCTGCCCATCGAAGTTGGACTGGATAAAAAAAGTGTGGTACATATACACAAAGGAATATTGCACAGTCATAAAGAAGGGCAAACATACGGACTTCACAGTAACTTGGGATGGATTTAGAGTCTATCATACTCAGTGATCTATCACAGAAACAAAGAACAGAGTACCACATGCTCCCACTCGTAAGTGGACCCTGGACATTTCCCATAATACTATAAGAAAGAGATCGAAGGTAGTGGGATACTGCTGAGGTGGGGGTGGAGGGGACACAACATCAACAAGGGTGCCTGATCTCAAACCAGGCAAAGTGAGAACAAAAGGGAGGCCCAAACTTTACCTGTACAATCATCACTTGTATGCCTAATCCTGAACTGTACCCCACATCTCTTTTTCAAAAAAGTGCTGCCTGAGGGCTCTACCCTTGGCCGCCATAAGGCTCTACACACATGCCCCACTGCTATTTATTATTTGCTGTGTGATCTTCAACTGCTCATTTAACTTCTCCAAGTCTCAGTTTCTCCCTCTGTAAAAGAAAAATGTTAGTTCTTCCTTGTGTACTGGCTACTTTTTTGTTTTTTGTTTTTTTTTACAACTCAGAACACCTGGTATATAATAGATGCTCAATAAACAGGAGCTGAGTCAGTTGCTGCTACTATTGGTGATGGTGATGGTGTGTTTAGCAGTTCATTTGTCTTTCTCAGCACATTGCAAATACCAATCGGCAGAACCTCCTCCTCCATCTCATAATATCTATGTGTGCAGAGAGCAGTAATGAGTAGACAGAGATATTGAGAAATTAATTAAACAGTACCAAATGAGTGAGGCAGTGAAATGTGAAGTCTTGGAAAATGAAGACAGAAAAAGTAAGAGTGGAAACAAGGACTTTTTGTACTGTAAGGCAAAGCACTCTCCTTTAGCTATCGATAAGCCTGGGGTTAAGGACTCAGGCTTCTTGTCAGAAGTAAATTCTTAGTGTCTAACCTAAATCTTTTGTGCTTCAACTTCCCTGGAATTCTTGAAAAGACTCTCACTTGTTTTCCTCCTTCCCTTTTGCTCGCTCCGGTCGTGTTTCTCTGGTTCTCCTTCTTGGCCCTCCCTTAAATGTCAGCACTCTCCAGGTCTTCATCCTCAGGTCCTGCTGCCGGCCACCTCGAGCCATCCAGTCACCCAGGCCAGGGCCCCAATAGTTACTCCTGATCCCTTTCTGTCTCCTTTTGTCAATTGCTGTATATTTGTCGTTCTCAAGCTTTCCATCCCCAAAGTTGCTCTCCACCTTTAGGCATCAGACATCCAGTCATGGCAGCTGATTTCCGTGGCAGGTCCAGAACTGTCTGTCTGCCTTCAGCCCTCGCCCTTGCTCCCCTCTCCCAGTTTATCACCCACACCGCGGCCAGAGTCAGCCTTTCGACATGACATCTCTGCTGCCCCCAGAAGGCAGCCGGGGCACCTTAGCATTGTGCCCGAGCCCTCCAGGGCCTGGCTCCCGCCCACCTCTTCAGCTGCATCCTGTCCTCTTCTGTTCTTCTCAGTCCCTTCCTTGCTGAGGACAGCAGCTCTGTTTTCCTCCTCCCCTCCACTCCTGCCCCCGAGCCCCAGAGGTTAGGGGACCTTTGCTCATATTGTTCTTCTTGCCAGCACGCCTTTTCCCACCTCCTAGCTCAGCTCAGAGACCATCTCCTCTGGGAAGACTTTGTGACAATTTCCCCAACTCGTTGCTCAACTTACACTCTTTTTAAAAAAAATTTTATTATAAAGATGTGGGGTGCATTTCAGGGTTAGATATGTAAACATTGATCATGCAGGTGCCCTTGTTGATGAGGCATGCCCCTCCCTCCCCTAGCAGTTTCCCTCAACTGCGAATCCCACCTACCCCCTCTCCTGACATTTTCCCACTACTGCCAATCACTTTCTTATAGCATTATAATTGTTCAAGGTCAGTTTATGAGTGAGAACATATGGAACTCAGTTCTATGTTTCTGTGATAAATCACTGAGTGGGATCAACTCCAAATCCATCCAAGTTGCTGCAAAGTCCATATATTTGTCCTTCTTTATGGCTGCGTAATATTCCATTGTGTATATGTACCACATTTTCTTTATCCAGTCCAGCTTTGATGGGCAGCACGGTTGGTTCCATGTTTTTGCTATTGTGAATAGAGCTGCAACAAACATACGTGGGCAGGTATCTTTTTTGTAGAATAATTTGAGTTCCTTCGGGTATATTACCAATGGGGGAATTGCTGGGTCATATGGAAGGTCAATTTCTAGTTCTTTCAGGAATCGCCACACTGTCTTCCAAACAGGTTGTACAAGTCTGCATTCCCACCAGCAGTGTAGAAGTGTTCCTTTTTCTCCACATCCTCGCCAGCACCTGTTCATCCTACCAAAGGCAATCTACAGATTCAATGCAGTACCCATTAAGTTACCAACACCATTCTTCTCAGACCTGGGAAGGACAATACAAAAATTCATATGGAAACATAAATGACCATGAATAGCTAAAACAATCCTTAGCAAAAGAAACAAAGCAGGAGGTCTCACACTTCCAGACTTCAAACTTTACTGTAAGGCTACAGCGATCAAAACAGCCTGGTATTCGTGCAAGAACAGGCACATAGACCAATGGGACAGGATAGAGATTCCGGAAGCAAAGCCTCAATTCCTCAACCAACACATCCTTGACAAAGCCTCCCCCAACAACCGACTTACGCTCTTTATCCTCCCAGGGCACAGAGCATGAAGTACAGTGTCACGACCCATTCACAGCACTTATGATGTCATGTTGTGTTTGCCTTTCAGCTGTCCATCTCCCTAGAGGGGGTCGTGGGAAAGAGAGGGTTCTCTGGAGTCATCCTGCCTGGGTTCATGTGTGGGCGTTACCACGCAGCAGCGAAAGGACCTTGAGCAAGTTCCTTAACCCCTGTGTGCTTGTTTCCCCCATCTGCAAAACGAAGATGATTATGGCACCCACCTCTCAGGTGAGTGTGAGGCTGCAATGAGCTAATACTAGTAGCGGCCTGGGACCAGGGCGTGGCGCACCCTACACGTATGTGACTTATTAGACGGCGATCACCTTGAGGACAAGGGGGACCTGTTTTGTTCATCTCCACATCCTCAGTTTCCCACTCAGCCCCTGGCAATGATGAATAATAGCAGCACTAACAATAATGGCAAGAGTGATGAGCATCTGTATAAGTAACACTCCAGAGACTATAAAATGTTTTCACACAAGGTATCATATTTAGTCCTTGGTGCACTGCTGTCAGGTGCCTATGATGATACCCAAGTCACAGATGAAGAGACATAAGGTTCAGAGAATACTGGGTTAGTCCAATATGTTGGAGGGGTAAACAGAGACAGGATTCGAACCAGCCATCGGATTTCAATCCTCATGCTTTTTAAAACAATTTTTAAAATTTATTTATTTATTATAAAGATGTGGGCTCCAATTCAGGGTTAGGTGTGAAAACATTGATCATGCAGCTACCCTTGTTGATGAGGTATGCCCTCCCTCCTCCAGCAGTTTCCCTCAACTGCCAGTCTCACCCCCCCCCGACAGTTTTCAAAAAAAAGAAAAAAGAAATAAAGGAAAATAGAATAAAAGAAAATAGAATTCAGAAGTTTAGAGACTTGAAGATTTAGGAAACTGCACTGCTTCCAGATCCCAAACAGTGGACAATGGGATTACATCTTCGAGAGTTGAAGACTAGTTAAGTTTTCTTATGAACTAAAGCAACTCTTAGCAAAGATTATAGTAATGGTGTAGCCACCATTTTTCTTGAGAGAAAGACACGGGAAAAGGAAAACAAAGAATTGAGAACTTCGTCAAAGAAAGCACTTTGAGTGTGGTCTGAAGCCATCTAAGTTGTGGAAGAAATTGTATTGTAAAATAAACCACAATTCCTGAATGAAACAAAAAAAAAAATCCTCATGCTTTAGGAGGGCAGTTTTAATAGCCAAGATTAGGTCAGCATCTTCCCTTTATCTGGAAGTCTCTCTCCCAGATTCTGTCTGTCAAATTACCACTTGTATTTTAACTACTAGCTTCAAAGTCCCCATTCCAGAGGTGCACTGCTGCTCCTTACACACTGCCTTGGCTATTCCATCTGTGCCACCCATTGGCATTTCACCCTCTCTTTCTGCCTTATCTTGATGTTCCCGCTGCCTTGTACTCTCTTCAGAGGAAGGGACCAATTATGATTCATTTCAGAATTTCTGGTGCCTGGCATGGCACTGGCAGAAAAGAGGGCTGGAACCAAACTGAATAGAAACTTGGTTCCTTCAGCATGTGATGTGCATACAGGGTAGAATATGAGGGGGATTGCTCTGTGTGTGGAGGGGTGCACCAGGTGCCTCCCTCCTGCCTGGTCTCCCCGTGAGGTTCTGGGCATTGTTTCTCAACCCTTCCCGTAGGTTCTCAGCCTTTCCCCAGACAGATGCCCTCCTGACAACAGCATCTCTGCTGGAGAGCGAGGCACAGCCCCCACCTCCCACCTCCTAGCACCTATTCTGCTCTCCACCTCCACAGAGAGACTCTCAGAACAAGAGGCAGCTTCCCTGTAGGAAGTCAAGAGTGGCCGTCAAGGGAACTACTTCTCCCCAAATTTCCAAAAGAAAGAGGACAAAGGAAAACTTGTTTTGCCCTTTCTATCTGCTGCCAACCTCTTTCTGAGTCTCCTTGGAAGGTGCATATCCCAAAATGATGACATCTATTGATAGAAAACAAAAGCAGTTCCTTGTATTAAAAATATTGTTTTCTCCTCCTTAAAGTCTGGCTCTCCAGGGCATACAAGTCTCAGTGACTTCAGCCCAGAGAGCTGTTCACTTCTTGCAATCACAAGGATCATGCCTGGCCAGGATTTGGACCATCCACAAGGTACTTTCCTGAAATGGATAGGGAACTTTAGCAACTGGCACTGGTGCCATGAGTTCAGTTTCAGGTGACACAGTGTGAAAGGACAGGTGATTTTGAGCAGTTCGGGAAATATATTTATTAGTCTTTTTGAGCCTTGATATCCTCTTCTATAAAATGGAGGACATGGTATTTTTTTGCAGAGTGATTGTAGAGCCAAAATGACATAGATGGATATGGTCATCGCCCTCAGGGAGCCCCTTTCTAGCTTAACCAGTGAGGCAAGTCTGTGGCAGATTAGGTGTGACTGGGCCAGTGGTAGGTGGCAGTGATGATCTTCACCCCTTACCCTCATTCACCCAGGCCCATGGCCATGCATCTGGGCATTCTCTCTTATTTTGACTCTGAGTTCATGTTGGTGATGTATTTTGACAAACAGGCAGAAAAGAGGCTATGCCGGTTTGGAGACTAGGCCTCCAGAGCCCCTGCACGTTCCAGTTTACCTTTCCTACTTTTTCCATCATCCTGAGAATGTCATGCCTGAGCTCACCCACTATTCCAGAAGAAGACGAGGGGCACACAGAGCAGAACTGAGTCACTTCAGCCAACCCCCTCACGGTCTCAGTGCTCCCAGTTGAGATTAGCAGAGCTGACCCATCAAGCCCAGTGTAGATCAATGTTGGGCCCTGCAGGTAAGTGAGAAACAAGTGTGTACTGCATAAGCTTCTAAGGTTTTGTGGTTATTTATTAGGCAACAAAAGCTGCCATGTGCCACTTGGGAGGACAATGGGAGTGGCAGCCCACAGACTGGTCTGGAAAACCCACGGGACCTTATGCCCGGTTCACTATAACTGTGTGTCTCTCAGTTTGGCTTCTCTTGGTTTGAAGTCTTACCTGCGCATAGTCAGATTTTTCAGATAAGCTTTGTGATTGTGGAGGTTTCCCTTGGCGATAGATGGTGTTGGAATGGAAGTGCATGCAAAAGAACTTCTTGTTTTTGAGTTGGGGTCTCACTCTGTCGCCCAGGCTGGAGTCCGGTGGCACAATCATAGCTTACTGCAACCTTTACCTCCTGGGCTCAGGTGGTCCTTCTGCCTCAGCCTCCTGAGCAGCCACCAAGCCTAGCTAATTTGGGAGGTTTTTTTGTAGTGACAAAGTCTCATTATGTTGCCCAGGCTGGTCTTGAACTCCTGGGCTCAAGTAGTCCTCCTGCCTCGGCCTCCTAAAGTACTGGGTTTATAGGTGTGAGCCACTGCACCTGGCCAGAATTCCTTTTTTAAATGTCAACAGATTACATCCTGTCTCCACACTGCTCATCAGAACTTTTCTTATCTCTGTCATTCCCTCCTCCACTTCCCTTTGCCATTTGTATTAGGAAGACTATCACATACACAGTATTAAAGATCTATGTTAACTAGAAGATAAGGGATTGAATATTTCTCTTGTCCAACACATGCACAGTTTGGATTTCAATTTTCATCTAGGAGAAATTACTGTAAATTCATCGCTATTAGTTTCTAGCAAATGAAACCTCGGATTCAATTAGCTACTGTCCTTCTTTGAAGTTTGTGGAAGTATTGTGAGTGGAATCCTGCCATGCTCAGGTCTTTGTTTCCACAATTCTCCCTTTGTTCCCACATTCCTCTGGAATGATCTTTGTAGCCCTTAAAAGTGTGTAAAGCATGTTCACATCAATGCTCTCATTTTATCTCACCACTGATCCTAATTCTGGCTGCCTGACTCACTGAGCTTGGCCATCCATCGGCTGGGTGTGTGTCTGGCCTAGCTAGTTGCTGAGTGACCTCAATCAAGTTATGTAAACTCTCTGAACCTCTCTTGCCCTATTTCTAGGGGGGTAAAAAGTACTCGGCCAGTAGATTTGTTGCGAGGATTAACTACGCTGACAGATGTAAAGCACCCAGGACATGCCCCACGTGTAGTCATACTGAAAAAACATTAGCTTCCTCCTTCCTTCCCGTCTCCAATCTCTGCCTTTACTTCATAAGTTCAGACTCATCTCTTCCTTTTTTGATGCCACAGCACACACTGTCTTTTCCATTTATTTGGTAATTAATCACATATCGTTGATCCTCCGTATCTTTGGGTTTTGCATCCAAAGCTTCATCCAACCACAGATCAAAGATATTTGGGGAGAAAAACACAACAGAAATTAACAATACAACAATAAAAAGTTTAATACAGCCTAACAACTCTTCAAGTATCATTTACCTTGTGTTAGGTATTGTAAGTGATCTAGAAATGATTTAAAGTATATAGGAGGATGTGTGTAGGTTATATTCATATACTACACCATTTTATATCAATCAGAGACTTGAACATTGAAGGATTTTGGTATCTGCAGGGGCATCCTGGAACTAATTCCCTGCAGATACTGAGGGACAACAGCATTACCATGTAGCAGTTCTGGTATTGGGCCATCTATTGCTCATTTTATCTTGTATTTACTTTGATTATTTTGACAAATATTTATTGAGCACATGCCCTATGCCTGTTGCATCATAAATGGGCACTGAGGTTACCACAATAAACAGACCCAGTCTCTCCTCTGAGTTCCCAGCTGAATTGCGTATGCCCAGATAGCAGAGACACACTAATGTTCCTTAGCCTCAATCAGTTAGGACTCTTTGTTATAAGTCACAGAATACTTAACTTAAATAGGATTCATCAAGTAAGACAGTAGCACCCAGACAGAAGACACACAGTCAGAGAATTGTCAATATGCAGGTTGCTGAGGGTGATATTTCTCCCATTTCAGTTATCTATCTATCCTTTTTAGGATTTTTGCCACAGTTTAATACCACCAGTGCTATTATTAATATTTTCTTAAGGTGACTCACTGCTTTCTTTAAATAAAATTAGTCTAACAAGAAATTGTAAATCACTACTATAAAGGAAAACCAATGTCCCTTGCTATAAGGAGATGAAGTCAAAAATAAACACAATAAAAATGACCAAGTTCTGACCTATGTTGTTAGCCCAAGCCTCTGGGTCTGGGGCCAGGTTGTTCTTTATTAAAAAGGGAAATTAGAAATAGTTGTAGTAGGGTTCAAGCTAACACCAAAATAAAACTTGGTCTTTGATCTAATCAGAATTGAAAAAAGAATTGTTTTCTCACTATAGAATTCAATTGTGTTTAATATAATGTCCAAGCTCTATCTACATTTTCTACAAGTGAAGAATACCCAACCCATAGAAAAGCACGCACTGTGATATCAGAGTGTGGGCAGACCACTTGGATTCATGCTAAGGGCGAAATGGTATGAATTGCCCATGATGAGGAGAAGTTCATTGACAAGGGCTGTGTGAAGGGGTGGACCATCTGGCAGACTTGAGGTAAGTGTCAGGGGTGGAATTGATGGGAAGATATTCAGGGATGATGCCTCAAGAGCTTGAAAACCAGAAATTAGGTTCTGAGAGGGCAGGGAGGACTTAGAGGCATCTCAAAGAGAATCTCTGACAAACAAAAGATTAAACTCAGGCCCAATAAAGGGAACAAAAGAAAACTAGGGTGATTAAGTCACTTAGGACATAATGACTCTAAGTCATGGCAGAATAATGTGGCACAGGATAGGTGTCATGTGTCACTGGGCTAGGATTCA
Source organism: Carlito syrichta (assembly GCF_000164805.1). Lineage (NCBI taxonomy): Eukaryota > Metazoa > Chordata > Mammalia > Primates > Tarsiidae > Carlito > Carlito syrichta. The sequence continues at coordinate 262,973 of NW_007259917.1, forward strand.
GAAAAGCTGTGAGCAATCTGGCATGATTTTCCACTGCCTAAGCAGATGTATGTATTCAGTTAGAGATTCCAACTTCAAATACTTGCCTGTGTCAGGCAACTAATAAGAACATCTAGTTTGGAAGGGTATAAGATAATAGACAGTGGTAGGGGTTGGTATAGAACACACACCACACTTAAAGACACTCACATTCAGTTAAGGCAAAACAAAACAAAACACTAGGGCTGCCAAACAAAATGTATCCAAGAACACGTCGTCCACGTTGTTGGATTCTGACTGGCATTACTTCTGTGTGTTCCCACATCTTTGACACACTACTCAGGAGCCAGACCTTGAATTGCGTTGGCTTAGATTCTTCAAAGAGCAGACCCAAAGATGTGGTTAGCCATGCAAGAGGGTTATTGGGGGGAATGCCTGTGAAGGAAAAAGGAGAGGAAACCAGATGGGCAAGGGGAACCTTTAGACAGAAACATAGGTTTGGTGCGTGGGAATGAGAGGGGGAGGGAAGGAGAGTGTGTGGAGTCTCCAGCTTAGGGCATTCCCGAGAAAATTTCAGCCAGGCTTGTGAAGAATCCTGAGGTCAAAGATGTCTTCAGATGGGTCCCATGTCTGCAGGAGTGGGCCAGCATGAATACCCCTGCCATGCTCAGTCTTAGGCTGGGAGCAGCCAGGGGAAGGGTGGCATGAGCTTGAGAGTGGAGCAGAAGGGCAGCCTCTGGAGTGTCAGTCAATCGTGCTCTCCAGAGCAAGAGATCCGAGCAGCACTTTTCATGGCCACGCATGGGTGGGGACATCTAATGGGCTCCGCTGGGTCGCTTGGCAGCAAATCTTTCAGCCATTATTCAGCTTCTTTGCTGCATGGAAGGATCTAAACTTCTTGTCTCCTTTTGGATTCTGAATGAGGAGAATGGTTGAATCTTGAAAGTCTACAACTGATAACTGCCCACTATCAAAAGAACTTTGTGAATTAGTATTGCAACCTTTCCCATTAAAAAAAAAGTATCTTAGATAAAAGAGTTTGGAAAACATCTGTTTTTAAACAAAGTTAAATAGATTTCCAGGATTTCTCAGAGCTGTTACTAGGCTGATGTGTGTGTGTGTGTGTGTGTGTGTGTGTGTGTGTGTGTGTGTGTGTGTATATATATATATATATATATATAGAGAGAGAGAGAGAGAGAGAGAGAGAGTCTCCAGTGTAGACTTTGTCACATTAATTTGACCATTGAGACCCCCTGAACTTCAATTTTTCAATTGTGGTTTTTACAGAGCATTTTAAGACATACATTTGGAAGTGCTGAATATACTGTGCATCTTCCATCTGTCCCTCCGTTTCCACTTGCCATCTCTCCCCATCTCTTTCCATCTTGCTCTGTGTCCCAGAGGCTGACCTTCATGGACAAGGTCATGGCCCTCTTTGCCCTTTATCAGCCTTGTCCAATAGAACTTTTGTGATGATGAAAATGTTTTGTATCCACGCTCTCCAGGATGGAAGCCACTAGCTACATGTGACTATTGAGTACTTGGCATGTGGCTAGTATGACTGAGGAACTGAATTTTTATTCTCATTTAATTTTTATTTTTTGAGTTGGAGTCTCACTCTGTCACCCAGACTGGAGTGCAGTGGCATGCTCCCGGCCACCACAGCCTCAACCTGCTGGGCTCTGGTGATCCTTCTGCCTCAGCCTTCCAAGTAGCCAGAACTACAGGCGCGTACTGCCACGTCTGGCCAATTTTTGATTTCTTGTAGAGATGAGGTTCATTTCATTTTAATTAAGTTTAATAATGACTGTGACTAGTGGCTCTCTTATAGGACAGTAGAGTTCTAGTTTCTGCTGGACCTGGCTAGTAAGGGACACCAACAGAAGACTGTGGAGTCAAAGGAGGGTAAAGAGGCTTATACATTTCCCTCACCGCCTCCCTGTGTGGCCACCATGGGTCATCCTGTCTTCTACCAAAGTCTTCAGTTCTTTCAGGTGGCCCTCGCCATGAAGCCACCTTCTGCCAGGTTCAGCAGAGACCTTCCCCTGCCCTTCGAGGTTGAGGGGTGGAAAATGCAACCTGCTGCTGGCAGGCTACTGCACCACCATTGTGGATTTCCTTACCCTGCTCTGCCCACATGACTGTAAATAGTCCTATTAAAACCCTGCTCAATTACTCAGGTTGAGTATGCCATCTGTCTCCTGCCAGGACCTTGCCTGAAGCACTGAAATAAAACTTGTTGTTTTTAATTTTGAAAAATATTTTTCATGTTGTAATAGTGAAAAAGTCAGAAAGGAGTTATGACAAGAATCGACAATCCTTTTTTTCCCAAAACACTCTTCGTCCTTCCTCCCAATACCCAGAGGCAAGGACTTTTAAGCTTGTCTGCTTTTACTTTTAATTATTACTTCTCTACCTCAAAATGATGGGCTGAGGCCACTCCTTGTGCCATGTCAGTCGGAGACATTATCTGTTCTTCCTGATGGGCTAGATGAGAATTTTCCTCACTTGCATCATCCTACCTCCTTTTCTCTCCCCTCTCAATTTTTGATAGCTAGATGAATATTTTTAACCTCCTTTACTGCTTACACCATAACTGAAAAGAATAGATACGAGCTACTACTTCTTGCTTGGTTGCTTTCATTGCATCTCTTGATCTCCCGTTTTGCACAATGAAGACATCACCTTTACAATCCTTTTCTCTTCCCTTTTCACCTTCCTGTTTCTATCAATTAAACCTTTCTTTTTTACATGAGCGTGGGGAACATTTGCATTCTGTTTTGTAGCCATTCAGCTTTCTATGCTTTGTTTATGAGCGTTTCTAAAAATTGAGAGCCAGCAGTGAGCATCTATGTTATGTCGACATTTAGTACAGGACTAAGTAGCGTTCATTTTCTTTTCTCCAGGTTCAATATTACACTCCCTTTGCTGGTCAAGAGAACATTCTTAGCATCAGGGTCAAATGTGTTTTCCTCCCACTCCTCTACTGGTTCAAAATTATGCCACGTTTTGGTTTGCTTTCTATTTAGACCACGGCTCTTTATTCCCACGAGTTTTGATTTTTTCCCCCCTTTATTTCTTGGATAAAGAACATAGATATTTCTAATTATATTCCAAACATCTTCCAGCTCTGTAGGCATTTTATTGCTCTCTCAGAATTTTTTTTTCTTTTAGACAATCTTCTTGAAACTCAGTGATTTTTTTTATCATTGCTTTCAAGACTTGTGGTAGACTTACTATGCAGACATTCTAGTTAGCTTTATAATTTTCTATATTCCATAGTTTTCCTTTTCTTGGTTTTTGCTCATGCCCCAATTTTTTGAAGTGCATCCTCAGGTTTTAGAAAATGCATGGGTGAAGCAAATATTCTGAACCTGAAAATGATGTTGTTCTTTTTCTTATTTTATTTTATGTATTTTTGCAAGTAGAAGATGCCAGAGATGTTCTCTTTTTCTCATTCTTAAACTGGATATAGAACTCTAGGTCCAAAATAATTTTACTTTCATACTTTGGCTTCCTTATTCTACTGTCTTCTGGCATATTTCATTGCTGAGAAGCAGTTGGATGCAGTTGGATTCAGATTTCTTTACAATTACCTTTTTATCCTCCAACACCACCCTATCCTGGTATCTCAGGAAAGCTATCCTGGGTGATTTGAGATTTCACCATGGTATGGCAAGGTCTTAGTCTTCTTTTCATTAATTCTGATCAATATTTGTGTTTCTCTTCAGTTCTTAGAATTATTTTGATTGTTTCTTTGGCCACTTCCTTTCCTAATTTCTATTTTATGACTTTCTGAACCTCTCTGAATTGTCTATTGAACTTCTGAATTTATCCTCCTTGCCTCTTCTTGTCTTTCTTAGTATCCTTCTTTTGTCTTTTCTACTCAGTGTTATTTCCTCAATTATATCTACTCACCTTTCTATTCATTGTTTTAGCTATTTTTTAAAATGTTGGCAATTGAACTTTCCAGAAATATTTATTCTTCTCTCATCGTCATTAAAAAAAACAAACAAACTTCTGGACTCCTGGTCTACTTTATGGATACAATTTCATTTAAAGTCTCGGTTTCCTTGAATTCTCCCTGTTTCTTATGCTGTGTTTTTTCTATTTTCACCTTGAGCATCTGTTCACCCTGAGTTGCCCATTAATTTTTAAGGGTGAATAAATAGAAATTCGGTTTATAACGTGTTTGATGATCTCTTTTCTTCATGTTTGTTCATGTTTAGTTGTCAGCTCATATGTAAGCAAGAGTAGTAGAAGTGCCAGCGGGTTCTGTAGATGGAAACAGGTTTTGTCACCTGGCAGGCCTCTCTTTGCCGTGTGTCTAAACATACAAGCCTAACTTGGGAATATCAACACTCACACCAACTGCTCTGTCTTCCCCCCACAAAAATAATTAAATTTCTTTGGAGGAAAATGTTTTTATTCCCCTGACAGGAGTTATGTTTATAGTTCTGCTGAGAAGAGCAATTTCTCCCTCCTTTGTCACCTACCCTATGTACTTCAGGCTGTGGGCACCTCTGCTTTGATCAACCTATTGACGTGCTGACATTCTGCCATATACAGCTTTGTCTTCCTGATTTCTCTCAAAATTTCTTCTTCAAAGATGTTACCCGTCCTTATTCTATTCACTATTATTGATTCTATCATTTAAAAAATTCCTTTCATCATTTTGAAGGAATTTTGGGAGGGACGGAAGGCAAATTCATGGTCTCAGTCCATCATCTTGAAGTGGCAGCCTCTGGAGTTTCAATTTGATCATCCAAAGTCTACCCTCTGAGTGTCACCTTAAGCTACAATACCTCTAAAATTTTCCTCAGAATCATGTTAGTGAAAAAAAAAACCCAAACAAAAAACTTTCAGGTAATTTGATAGAGATCTTCCCAACTGGAAGTTTGTATTTGCAGACAACCTATCCAGTAGCTTATTTAAGCCTTTACTTTGCAGTGTTGCATTGTAAGTGAGCTACTAGGTCCTCAATAAACATCTGTTGAACAAATAAGTGAGTTAATGAATAGACAAATAAAGAACTAAGTCATTAATTCAAGTAAAATGGCACAAGAAAGTAAATAATATGCATAATTATCAGTCAAAAAATAGGTAGGATGGTTTAGGCATTTGCACGTTCTACTTTTTACTGCATTTCTTGTGGAAGAGTAGATATGAATGCAAACAGATTGGTTTTTTTAAAATAAATGTATGCATTTAAATAATGTTGACTTTTAAAAATTTTTAGTTCCTTCGACTGCTTAGAGGAAGAAAAATTACACACTTACTCTGAGGTTACTACCACTGAGGGACATTTTTGGGGGGTTCTGTTTTAAACTTCTCTTTGCACTCTATGCATATATTTTTAAGATTTTTATTATAAAGATGTGGGGTACAATTCAGGGTTAGGTATACAAACATTGATCATGTAGGTTGCCTTGTTGATGAGGTATGCCCCTCCCTCCCCTAGCAGTTTCCCTAAACTGCCAATCCTACCCCCCCCACAGTTTCCCATTACTGCTAATCACTTTCTTATAGCATTCTAATTGTTCAAGGTCAGCTTATGAGTGAGGACGTATGGAACTCTGTTCTTTGTTTCTGTGATAAATCACTGAGTAGGATCGACTCCAAATCCATCCAAGTTGCTGCAAAGTCCATATATTTGTCCTTCTTTATGGATACATAATATTCCATTGTGAATATGTACCACATTTTTTAAATCCAGTCCAGCTTCGATGGGCAACACGGTTGGTTCCATGTTTTTGCTATTGTAAATAGAGCTGTAACAAACATACATGTGCAGGTATCTTTTTTGTAGAATAATTTGAGTTCCTCGGGGGGGCAAATCTTTAGTTTTTGAAGTTGTATTTGACTTTAAAACCAGTCAATTGCTACTCTACATACATTCTTTAGATTCAGAATGAGAGATATGTTACTTTTGTGGTCAAAACCAGGTGATAAGGCAGATCTCAAACAGAGTTGTAGACTGTAAATAAAAACTACAAGACAGGAGGTCCTTGTGTGCGTGTGTGTGTGTGTGTGTGTGTGTGTGTGTGTTTGTGAGCAATGGTAGCATCATTTGAAGTGTATACTTTCCCAAGGTTTCCACTATGAAAGAGGAGATACTCAAGTCGATGTACAAAATGAGCCTCCTTGTTTTATGATCACCCACCATGCATTATCTTCTTTTCTGTTTATGAAAATCATCACTGTAAGGTAGGTAATAATGAAAGCTGTCATCAATAAGTGTCTACTATGTATGTAAACTTGAACCTCTACACATATGATTTATTGTGTTCACTAATGACCTCCATTTTTACAGATGAAGGAATGACAGCTCAGGAATTGAGTCAAAGGTCCAAGATACTAAGCAAGGAAATGACAAAGCTAAAGTGCACTATTAGGCCTATGAAACCCCTATGCTGAACTACCTCACGATTTTTCCTGGCCAAGTATTACTTCTACCTCACGATTTTTCCTGGCCAAGTATTACTTCTATTTTATATATGAGGAGACTGAATCCTGACAAGGCAAACCATTGACCAAGGTGATAGTTGGTGACTGGGTTCCTGGCTCCCAGCCAGGCCATCTCTCCACAACGTTCTCCTCCTTTCTCTTGCCTGACAAAATCTTTCTAGACCAAGGGTGTTGTCCATAGCCAATGCCTCCATAGTAATGTTTGTGTGTGTGGCAGGGTGCAACTCCCATGCATACACGCCTTGGGATGAGGATGTGGGAGTAATCTGTATTCCCATGCCTGCTCAATGTAGTCTTTAGCAGGAAGGTGAGAAGTAGGAGCACCGGGAATGAATTTGTCCAGGGGTCCTTGGTTTCCTGGCATCCTGAACTTTCCTGTGTATATTTCTTGGTCCTGTTGTAACTTGAACTATCCCATTCAAGCCTCTGATTCTAACTTTTATTCCTTTGGATGCTAAGTTGGGTCTTCTTTCTTCCTACTGAAACCCAGTTGGGACAAAGTGTCTTGGGCTTTTCCTCTTTCTGTCAGTTTGGGCATCCCTTTGAGGCTGTCAGAACTTTAGGCAAGTGGGATGTTGAGGCAAAGCCTTCTCCCACCATCTACGTATTGGCAAAGACTGTGGTGAAACAAGTCTAGTTCTTGAAATGTGGGGCATAGGGTGACACCTAACGGGATATATTTGATAAGGGAGGGGTGCAGCGGTTCAGAAAAATCGTTCCAGGGATATGTGAATACACAGACACACACACACACACACACACACACACACATAGTGTGTAAGCACGCGAGTGTGCGTGTGCATCATGCGTGCTGATGGATGTAATACTTAGAGTTTGATGACTGAGACTGGCAAATAAATGTTACCCAAAGGTTGCATAAAACTCACGCCTATGTCCAGTCCCCTCAATGACAGATCCAAGAAAATAGGAGCAGAAGGACCTGACATCACAGATGAGTGCTGGCACCTCAGCCTTTGGGCATAGAACAGCTAAAATGTATTTCAAAACCCTGCCAGTTTTGTGACCTCGAGGCTTTTCACGGACTGACCCATTTGCTTCCCACTGGTTTCAGAAGAGAGTTGAGGCAGTCTTCAGATGGCTAGATGCTTCTTCTGAACACCAGGGGTAGCAATGGCACAGAAAAAGGCTGAAGCCCGTTAGCACTGTCAAATGTCAGAGCAAATCCCAGGCAGGGCCTGGCTAGGTGTTCGGAAAAAGTTTGTTGCACATAGAAACTCTTTGTTGTGGGAAAATGTAAATCTACATAACTACTGAAATATATCTATGCCTTTCTGTGTGACCAGTGGTAGATGTATGATTTTCTCTAATATATTGTAGACCCATAATCTTTTCCAGGTACTCATATCCCTGCTATCTAACTCAGCGAAACATCTGTTAGGCTTCATTCTTTATGGAAAGTTTACTTAGCTGAGCTGTAGGTATTATTTAAATGCCCACATTATGTATTATGAACTATTTATCATGTTGAGGCATGTAGTTTGAAATTCTTCATTGTAGAAGTTTTGAATTCTTAAATGAAGAATTAAGAGTTTCTCCATAGGCAATGTGGGGTCATAAAATGTTTTTCTGTGAAGAAATAACATGCTGAAAGCCATCCCCGGAACCCTGCTCTCCATACTTCTTATCCTTCAAGGGCATTCTGATCACTGTGACTGACTCTTGCCCTCTGTCTTGGACCTGGAAACCTGGTCTCAGCCTTTGTTTGCTGTATTAGTTCCCCAGGGTTGTCATAACAAACGAAGCAAACTGGATGACTGAAAACGGTGGGAATTTATTCTTTTACAGCTCTGGAGGCCATAAATACAAAGTCAAGGTGTCTGCAGGGCCACGTTCCCTCTAAAATCTCTAAGGAAGGCTTCTTCATTGTCTCTTTCTGGTTTCTGGTTGGTTGGCAGCCATCCTTGGCATTCCTTGGCTTATAGCTGCATCAGTCAAATTTTTTTCTCTGTCTTCACGTCTTTCTTCACATGTGTGTTTGTGTGTTCACGTGGATTTCTTAGACGGGCACAGGTCAATGTACGTAAGGCCCACCCTACTCCAGTAAGACTTCATCTTAACTAATTGCATATGAAATGACTCTATTTCCAAAGGCCACACGCTTTGGAGGTTCTGGGTGAGGAGACATGAATGTTGTGAGAACACTATTAAACCCAGTACATTTACAGATCTCTGGACTATGGATCCATTCCTTTTTGTAGGGACTCATGTCTCTACTTTCTAACTCAGATTTTTGCAAGAATACAGTCTTACAGAAGCACATCCTCCAGTCAGGAATCTGAAGGAGTTCAAAATTTGAGTAACTGGATCTGTCCCTGGTATTGCTATAATTAGGTTACCTGTATTCCTTTATGAATCATTAACTTTGAACACTGCTGGTTCTATCTATGACAACCAGTGATACATCATCTTTAACCAGTCTGTACCACCATAAAAAAATGCTGCTCAAATCCTAATTTATTGCTTCATGACACAAATGGTGCATCTCAAACAAACTCAGCCAATTTTAGGGATGATTTCTGGGCTGTTTAAAAAGGCTTCTATTGCCAGCTTTTGGAAAATGTTGCTTTGGAGACTATTATTTTCTGTTTCAGGATAAATCCAAGAATACGGCCTATTCATGTTAGCTACAGTGAGATGGTGCATCTCTTGTCTATAAAACTTGAATACTCGGGTGTCATAAGTGATTTTTCTGAAGTTAACTTTTCCCATACTTTGAATTATCAGTTTCTGTCGTGCTGGTGTGCATTTCAGCTGAGGTTTTATTACATTGTGTTGGCAGCACATTATGTTTTTTACACATGGATTTGATTGAGAAATGAAACTGGAATAAGAATGAGGTCGCAGCAGCATTTGCTGTAAGACTCAACTATTGCTGTTGTCAATCAGCCTGATCGATTAAATATGGTGATACACATTTTTATTAAAATGAAATACTTCTTTTGAAAAAGGACCATTATGCCAATAAATTATATGACTTTCCTGAAGAATGTGCCTGAGGAAGAGGTCTGTTCGTGGAGTGCAATAACTAAAGATAGCTGCAACAAACAGGAGATTTTGGATTAGATCTGACTGGTTTTGCAAATTGAATTTTTTTTTTTATCATATGGAAGATGTGAACCAGCATTTTAGGCAACTAAGCCCTGAGAAAGGTTTGGAGTTCGACTGAATCCCCAAACACTGTTCCTTGATTTGTTGATGTCCTGTAGTCTATTTGGCTCTACAGTAGCTGGTGTCATCCTGACCTTCTTTGAAGTAAAAGCAAACATCCCTGTCAACTGAAGTTCCATTGCTCTCATTTTTCATTCAACTCTATTTTAGTTTTCTGTCCTTTTACGCATCTGAAAAAACTGAAACCCAAAGAGAGATGGGAACAGAGATTCTTGAGAATAAGAGTGGGGACATTATTCCATTGACTTGGTTCCGTCCCCAGAAAACACGATCCATGTCTGCAAAACCCTGAAATTCAAAGGCATTCTAAAGAGGACGTGGTGAGAGGTTGGATATTAGGCCATTACGAGTCCAAAGAGGTGAGACAGGAAATCAGAATTGCTCTCTAAAGGGAAAACCAGTGATTTGATTGGTCCTACTCAATTTTAATTTGGCTGATTTTTGGTCTTGTTGGGGTCACTCAGGTCACTGTGACTGGGTCTGGGTCTTCTCAGAGTGTTAATGCTTCACCTTGGCTCAGATCAGTCCAAATTCCATCCATTTTCATGATTCCCAGGAAAAATGTCTCCTGTTGGGATCCATTTAGGATGATAACCCCAAAAGACTTTGCTTTAGTGTAAAACACAGGGTTTCAAAAGAACATTTTCAGGAAAATAAGTGAGCAATAAAAAAGGAAAAACCTTTAGAGTCATTTCTTTAGCACACAGAATGCTTCTGCTGCAGGGCTTGTGTCAAGACTAATCTTGTAGGATTGAGATATTTTCAGCTGTATCTAATTTAAGTTTCAGCTTTTCCTTACAGAGAGAATGCTCCTGAAGCAATCTTTCTCACTGCCCTCCCCATCCTCATCTTCTAAAGCCTGTTTGTAGATTTGGGGATTACTAACAGATTTTAAGAAGGGCCCAAAATCTCTGAAATACCATGCAGCTGAAAGTCAAAACACTTGAGAACTTTATTTAATTTTTTTTTTTTTTTTTTTGGCCAAGGGATGGTCTCTAGCTCTCAGTCAGCTTTCTTCTCTGGACTCAGCCATGAAGGATGAAAACCCCACAGAGGTTTGCAGGTTTAAAGTAGAGCTTCCTGTGGGATCCAAAGACTTTCTTTGGTAGGGTATGACCTTTTCTTTATATGCAGCTTCTTTCTTGACATCTTATCAATGCCAGATCATGAACAGAGGTCACCAGATGAAGGCCAGAATCAGAAAATTCAGCAGACCGTCTTGCTGGTTTTCTATTCAGGGGACTGAAATCTTGCCATCACTGGAAGTCAGGAACAGTATGTACATCAGTACTAGATGGGCAGTGCACATGTTGAGGGTCGAGCAGACAGGTGAGCAAAAAGCAAACCAAAGTGCTGAAGTCCTGGAAGGTGTGCAAGTTGCATCAGGTGGGACCTGTTGCAGAGACAAAGAGTCTAGTGACTAAGAACATGGATGTCAGTCCCACCTCTTATCCAAGTTCTAATCCGGTATGTATAACTTTGGGCAGAGAGTTGAATCTTTCCAGATAGCACTTTCCTCACTGGTAAAGTGAAGATTGCATATTTTATGACGTTTTTAGGAAGATACAATAAGATAATGTTAAATAAATCACTTGGGACAGCATTTGATGTACAGTAATTGCCTAATAGGTTATAGCAACTATGCTTTCCAATTTCTAGTGTGTTCCTTCAAAGGCAAGTGGATGTGAGTCTGAGGGGACCTGAGTCCACAGAGCAGGGGCAAAAGTGAACAGACTGGTAGTGGAATATGATAAGAAAGAGGTGGTCTATTTGTACATACCTTTGGTTGAGCCAACGCTCAGAGCAAAAAACGGAGTGGACTTGTGTTAGTTGTTTTTTCCTTAGCCTCACCTTCTGACGATATGAAGGTATTTTGGATGTATTGGTATGTTGCTATTGTTATTATGGTGTGGTTTATTTAACTTTTTGTCAAAGTATAACATAGTTATGAAAAAGCGTATAATCCACAGAGAGTTAAATCATGTTTACAGCTTGAACACACTCATGTAACCAGTACTCAAATCAAGATCAGGACAATTCTAGCACCTTGGGAGGTTCCATTTGCTCTCTCCTAGTTCATATTCTGACCCTACGAGCAGTCACTATTCTAACTTCTAACAGTAGAGATCAGATTCATCTCTTTTTTAGACTATATGCAAATATAACCATACACTGCGTGCTCTTTTCTGTCTGGCTTTTTTCAGTCAGCATTTGTTTGTGAAGTGCATCCATGCTATCTCCTCATGTGTATGGTGTTCATTCATTCTCACTTCATTTAATATTCCATTGTGTGAATATATCACTATACTCACGGTTGGTGGGTATGTGTGTTGTTTCCAATTTAGGGATATTATGAATAGTGCTTCTCTGAACATTCTTGGACATGTCTTTTGGTGGAGCTATATACTCATTCCTCTTGAAGAGTAAGAACGGCATTACTGACTCAGTTATAGTATCTACTATCAAACAGTTTTCCTAAAGTAATTGTACCAATTTACCAGTTGTTCACAAGGGACAGACATAGTTACAATTGGAGGCGCCCACATATCCATCGATACATTCTTACAACATTAGTTCTTGTATAAAAGAACTAATTGGGGCCAGGATGGGGAAACAATCAATCATGAAGGATAGTTTAAGGAAACCTCTTACTGTAACCAGTTGACTAAAGGTAAATGAGAGATGCTGATGGCCCGGAGGGAGGTCAATTTTTAAAAGGTTCAGAAAGGACACAGGGAATGATTTTATTTCAAACGAAGGGTTGGGTAAGAAAGGGCTTTTGGAAAGGAGCAGATACGGAAAGCCAGGCAAGGAAGGGAGAAGGGGGACAGTCTTCTTTAGAGACAGGAAGGAGTCAGGTGCAAACATAGGGGAGATAAAGTATTTGAGGAGGAGTGTCACAGGATGAAGGAAGTATGAGCAAAGGGGACGAATGGAGAGGGCAAGGGACAAGGGACAGGAATTATATCAAGGGATCTGTAAATCCATGTAGACACCAAGTATTGTCTGGATGCTTAACATATAATGTCATACACAGCCATTTATGCTAATATGCAGGTGATGCTATAATTTGTAAATCTTAAAAGCGTGATACTAGCCGGGCTCGGTGGCTCAGCCTGTAATCCCGCGCCTTTGGGAGGCTGAGGTGAGTGGATTGCCTGAGCCCGCGTGTTCAAGACCCGCCTGGGCAGGCGAGACCTCATCTCTACAATAAAATAAAAAAATCAGCCGGGCGTGGTAGCGCATGCCTGTAATTCCGGCTACTTGGAAGGCTGAGGTGGAAGGATCGCCGGAGTCCGGCAGGTCGAGGCTGCGGTGGCCGGGAGCGGCCAGA
>NW_007259917.1:276041-309868 GCF_000164805.1 Carlito syrichta
CGGCCACCGCAGCCTCAACCTGCTGGGCTCCGGTGATCCTTTGGCCTCAGCCTTCCAAGTAGCCAGAACTACAGGTGCGTGCTACCATGCCCGACTAATTTTGTATTTATTGTAGAGACGAGGTCTCACCAAGTTGCCCAGGCTGGTCTCGAACCAGCGGGCTCAGGCAATCCACTCGCCTCGGCCTCCCAAAGTGCTGGAATTACAGACTGAGTCACTGAGCCTGGCCAATCGGTGGATTTTAAAAGTCCAATTTACAATGTACACGGGTAAGAGGAACTTTTTGTCGTGAAAAAAATTTCACCCCTTGGTAACCACTAGTCTGAAATATGGTTGCGTTGCTGGTGTCAATCTAAAAAAAAACTGGAAATGCACAGATTTATATAGGGGAAAGATAAGACTCACTTTCTCACGGGGCTGAAGAGTATTCAGAGAGCTCCAGTGATAACGTCCCCTACTTCTGGCCAGGCTCAAACCTCCTCCATTCTAGATAGATGAGACTCTATCTGGTTCTCTATCATTATTTGTATTTTTTTCTCACATTCTTTGGGGGTGGAAATTACTGCAGTGATTGCATGAAAATGCAGTGATTGCACACACTGCATGAAAATACAAAGACGAATAAAATGTGTTCCCTGTTCTCTGGAAAGAGAAATGCAACTGCTTACTTGGATCTTTTGCTTTAAAATTATTCATCCCACTCTAGGATTTCGTTACTGAATCTGAGTTTGACCTTTGAGAAACTGTCGTGGAGTGGTCTCAGGACTTACATTTTCTTCCCTAGAGGAATCACAAAAGACATAATGCAAAAAGATATAAGGAGCAAGAAGCCAGATGCTCTCTACAATGCATTTTATTGTTGTCCATAGCATTATTCCAGTATGTGGAAAAAATGTTGTAAGGATACTGAAGGGGCTTACCTGGAGTTACAACTATGATATTGTGATGTCCCCCCACCCACGTCCCCAAACACATGCACACACGCACATACACACATCACGTAGAATATGTACTTGTAAAACAACATAATCAGGGCTTGAAACAAACAAGCAAAAGGATATAAAAAAAGACATTTAAAGGAAGGTTCCTATTTTCTCACTGACAGGGCACACATTAACTAAACTTAGCAACAGCTGCTCTGGTGGGAAAATATTTTTCTTTGGGCTGTCAACAAGTTTTGATTTCCCCCATTCTCCTAGCGTATATCTAGAAAAATTTCAACATGATATCACTATTTCAGTATTAGAGAAACAGCTTAGGGTAATGCAAGAAATATTCTCTGTCATTTTCTGAGTGGAAGGATGAGGTCATCTAGCATTTTTTTTTTTTAATCAGGTCACGAACTCTGGGTATAGGAGTACTACTGTTCCAAAGAAGAGCAGACCTAAAAAGAAATTTCCCAAAGGTAGTAACGTTTGAGATGAGTTTTCAAAAATGAAATCTACCACACCTTCCATAACAGACTGTGACTATATTATTAGTTCAATTTGCAGCTATTGACTGATTAAATTAATATGTCCCCCAAAGGCAGACACATGTATATTTAACAGAAAGAGAATGCCATGCATATATGAAAACGAAGGGAGAATCATGAAGGATATTCAAGGTTGGGAGCCAATTAGTAATGTTTTGTCCTGATTAAGCCAAGAAAGGTGAGAAGTTAAATTGGCCTCAGAGGATCAAGAGGCCATATGTGCTGGGATGGATCCAAAAGCTATTTTATGGGATTGAAAAGGGAGAAAGGAGAAAGGTCTGTTGTTTAGGAACAGTGAGAATGATAGCCCAATTGCAGAGATGGTTGCTGACTAAAGAGAAGTATTATGTATTCAGAATAATGTATCCAAATACTTATAAAATGCAACAAAAAATAAGATGGCTCCTGTCCACAGGAAACTCCTAGTCTGATGTAGGAGACAAATGCAAAAGTGCACTGAATAGAATATAGCGGGATAAGTGCTCAAATAGGATAGACATAATGTCATATAAGCTTATGTAGAATGGCCATTAATTATATATATCTTTAGGTAAGAAGAAATTTTCTCAGAATTTAATCAAGTAGAGGATATGAACTTATAGTCTCGACAAAAGAAATTGTATGTGCATGAAAGAATATGATAAGTTGCAGTAGAGACTATGACTACATATAAGAGCCAACTTGGGGACTTTAAAAACAACCAATCAACTTCTATTTTAGGCTATGATACAATACTTTGTATGAGAATATATTTATCAGTGAGGATAACTATAAAAGCTGTATATACATGTAAGCAAACTGCTCCTTGAAAACACTGGAGAACAACCCAAGCAGACAGGTCTTGAGGGACCAAGATACGGATGAAAAGTCATGCTCGATATTTTCTGATGCTTTTATTGTTGAAGTATTTGCTGATTCATAAGTAGAATAGGGATGAGAGATTGAGACAAAAGCAATGAATAAGAACCTTGGGCCGTCTCATGGGGGTAGGAAGACAAAATTTGTAGTCAGGGCTACTAAAGCAGATGTGATGCAAAAGGTTAAGATCTCAGAGAGAAGAGAACCTCAGAGAAATGAGCCCACTATTCTTCCTTGCTTTCACCTTGAGGCATTTACCATTTCTAAGTTGCAGGGGCCAACATAAAAAAGATATAAGGCAACACAGAACTTTCTATACTCTCATGATACTGGGGGAGAGGGGAAGGGTGAGCATTATTGGAATAAGGACACAACAAATAAGAGGAGCCCTGTAAAAACTGAAGCTTTCAATCAAGACCTTTAAAGAATATATATCAAAATTAAAGGCAAACCTAAAATAGGTAAATTCTTATGAAAAGCAAAATCTTGAATCATCTCAGTCATTACTCAGACAGATGATTTTTTTAAACTTTAACTGTCAGCCAGAAGAAAATTAGACTCTTTCTGAAGGAAAATAACATCACCCAAATATTTTATAATTTATTGCACATAGTGTTCAGCATTAGTTAAAAATCACTAGGTATGCCAGGAGAAAAAAACAAGAGAAAGAAGCAGCCCCAAAGATAATCCAGATATTAAAACTATTTGACATAGTCTTTAGCTGTGATTAATATTGCAAGAAAATAGATGATAAATGAGAATTTCACTAGAAAGCTGAAATCTATAAATGAGGAATAAAAGTTTTGGAACTGAAAACTACAGTAACCAAAATAAATAACTCAGTAGATGAACTTAGAAAAACAGAGATACCAGAAAAAATGATTCAAGAACTTAAGTGTAGGCCAACTGAAAATGTCACAATGAAACAGAAAGAGGAAAAAGTTTGAAAAACAAAAAAGGATGTAAGAGACATATAGGACCTGATGAAAAATTCTAACATGTCTGTAAGTATAAACTAAGAAAGAGAAAATGGGAAGAAGCACTATCTGAAGAGATACTCTCTGAAAATTTTCCAAAACTCATGAAAATTATCCAGACATAAATTAAATAAACACAGTGAACATCAGATAAAACAAATATACATAAAATCATATGAGGAACACTATAGTCAGATGGCTTAAAATCAAAGACAAAGAGAAAATATTAAAAGAGGCCATATTAAAAAGACACATTAACCTCAAAGGAGCAGCAATAAGACTGACAGTTAACTTCTCAACATAAATACTGGAAGCCAAAAGGACAATGGGATGACACGGAAGGAAACTATTTTCCAATCTAGAAGTCTATGCCCAGCAAAGCATCCTTCAAAAATGGAGGTAAAATAAAAACTTTTTTAGACAAGCAAAAGTTAGGAGAATTTGCTACTGGCATATTAGAATAAATACTAAGGGAGTTCTTTAGACCAATAAAAATGATCTCAGATGGAAGTACAGAAATGCAAGAGAAAATAAAGAGCAGCACAAAAGGTTAATACGTATGTAAATTAGATCAATATTAACTGTGTATTTCAGCAACCACAGATAATGTCCTTGGGGTTTAAAAGTATATAGAATTAAAATGTCTGAAAATTATAGTATGAAAGAAGAAATGTGAGTACATAGAGTTAAAATATTTTAAGATTGTTGCATTATTTGGGAAATAGTAAAAAATGCGAACTCATAGTAGATCCTAATAAATCAGTAATAGAGTCAGTGCACTTTCATTTAAAATACCATGGGTTTTAATCAATTGACAATCTGATTCTAAAATGTATATGACATGCTATAGGGCAAGAATAGGTAAGACAATATAGAAGAAGAACAAAACTGGAAGACTTACATCATATTAAGACATTATAAAGACATTAGGTGCTATTGACATAAGAATAGACAAGTAAACCAATGGGACAGAACAAAGAATTTATAAACAGAAGAAATACAAAAAATTATCAGAAATTACCAGAAAGTCAAAAACCTAAATGAAATGGAGGACTTTCTGACATCATACAACCTCCCAAGGTTGAAACAAGAGGAAATTGAGACATTAAATAGATCAATAACAACCCAGGAAGTCAACTCCATCATAAGAAAACCACCCACGAGAAAAGGCCTGGACCAGACAGCTTTCTACTGGAGTTCCACAAAACATACAAGGAAGAGCTGATACCATTCCTACTGAAAGTATTCCAAGTAATAGAGAAAGAAGGAACTCTCCTCAAATCATTTTACGAAGCTAACATCACAGTGATACCCACACCAAGTAAAGATCCGACAAAGAAAGAGAACTACAGGCCAATATCCCTAATGAATATAGTTGCAAAACACTCCACAAGATCTAGGAAATCAGATCCAACAACACATCACAACAATCATCCACCATGGCCAAGTAGGCTTCATCCCTGGGATGCAGGACTAGTCAACATCTGCAAGACCATAAATGTAATTAAATACATCAATAGATGCAAAAATAGGAATCACACGATCATATTATAAGATGCTGAAAAGCTTTCAATAAAATCCAGCATCCCTTCTTGATAAAAAACCTTGAACACCTAGTCATAGAGGGAACATACCTCAAGATAGTAAGAGCCATCTATGAGAAACCCACAGCCAGCATAATGCTAAGTGGACAAAAATTGGAAGCATTTATCCTGAAAACTGGAACAAGAAAGCTACTCACTTTCACACCTACTGTTTAACATAGTGTTGGAAGTCCTAGCAAGAGCAATCAGACAAGAGAAAGAAATCCGGGGCATCCATATATGAAAAGAGGAAGTCAAGCTATCCTTCTTTTCTGACAATATGATTCTGTACTTGAAAATCCAAGAGAATCTGTCAAAAATCTTGCACTGATAAAGGACTTTGGCAAAGTCTCGAAGTACAAAATCAACATGCAAAAGACAGTTGCATTATTATACACCACCAACAAACAGGCAGAGAACCAAATAAAAAGCACAATTCCATTCACAACAGCAACAACAACAAAAAATGAAATACCTCAGCATCTTCCTAATCAGAGAAGTGAAAGACCTTTACAATGAAAACTACAAAACACTGATCAAAGAAATCAAAGATGACACATATTCCATGATCATGGGTTGGAAAAATCAGCATTGTTAAGATGTCCTTCCTACCAAGGGCAATCTACAAATTTAACACAATACCCATTACATTACCACCATCATTTTTCTCAGACTTGAAAATGACAATAAAGAAATTTATATGGAAACATAAATGACCATAGGTAGCCAAAACACTCTTCAGCAAAGAAACAAAGCAGGAAGTATCACACTTCCAGACTTTAAATGTTATTATAAGGCTATAATAATCAAAACAACTTGGTATTGGTACAAGAACAGGCATATAGACCAATAGAACAGTATAGAGGGATTCTGGAAGCAAAACCTCAATTTCTCAACCAACTCATCTTTGACAAAGCCTGCACTAACAACTACTGGGGAGAGAAGAACTTATTCTGTAAATGGTAAAACTTATTCAGCTGGTGAAACAAGCTGACCACATTCGGAAGATTAAAACAAGACCCCTACCTATCACCATACACAAAAATCAACTCTAACTTAATCAAAGACCTAAATATAAAACCTCAAACTATAAGAACCTTAGAAAACATAGGCGACACCCTATGGAAATTGGAACTGCCATAAGAGATAAGATAGACAAGTGGGACCTCATCAAACTGAAAAGCTTCTGCCTAGCCAAAGAAACCATCAAGAGATTGCAGAGCCAGCATGCAGAATGTAAAAAATATTTATCTACTCTATATCTGACAAAGACCTAACATCTAGAATTTACAGGGAACTCAAATGTGCCAAAAAGAAAAAACAGCCAGCCCTATTATGTCTCAAAAGAAGACATAAGAACAGCCAAAAAATGCATGAAAAAATGTTCAGCCTCACTAATCATCAAAGAAATGTAAATTAAAACCATACTGAGATACTACCTAACTCCAGTCAGGATGGCCATCATCAATAACTAAAAAACAACAGATGCTGGAGAGGATGCAGAGAAAAAGGGAACACTTCTTCACAGCTGGTGGGATTTGTAAACCAGTACAACCTCTGAGGAAAACAGTGTGGCGATTCTTAAAAGATCTAAAAATTGACTTTCCATTGACCCAACAATCCCCATTCTGGGAATATACCCAGATGAACTCAAATCACTCTATGAAAAATATACCTACACACGCATGTTTACTGCAGCATTGTTCACAGTAGCAAAAACATGGAACCAACTATACTGTCCATCAAAAGTGGACTGGATTAAAAAAATGTGGTACATATACATGTTGCAATATTACACAGTCATAAAAAAGGACAAAATTATGAGCTTCGCAGCAACCTGGATGAACTTAGAGTCTGTAATACTGAATGATCTTTCACAGAAACAAAGAACTGAGTAACACATTTTTTCATTCATAAGTGGACCCTAAACAATAATCATAATACTATAAGCAAGAGATTGGCAGTAGTGGGAAACAGCCAGACAATGGGGGGCACACTTCATCAATAAGGGTGAAGTAAGACCAAAATGAGACCCAAATTTTTCCTGTACAATGGTCATTGTATACCTAAATCTGAATTGTACCCTACATCTTTAAAATAAAAATTTTCAAAGAAGAATTTATAAACAGCCGGGCTTGGTGGCTCAGCCTGTAATCTTGCACTTTGGGAGGCTGAGGTGAGTGGATTGCCTAAGCCCATGGGTTCGAGACCCACCTGGGCAACTTGGAGAGACCTCATCGCTACAATAAATCAAAAAAATTAGCCATGCGCCGTAGCGCACACCTGTAGTTCCAGCTACTTGGAAGGTTGAGGTGGAAGGATCGCCGGAGCCCAGCAGGTCGAGGCTGCGATGGCTGGGAGCATGCCACTGCACTCCAGTCTGGGCAACAGAGTGAGACTCCAACTCAAAAAAAAAAAAAAATTATAAAACAGACCTATACATATATGATCACTTGAATTGTGAAAAACAAAAGGTCATTTTATCAATAACTGATTCTAGGTTAATTAATATTCATTTTGAGAAAAATTAACTCCTATCTTATATCATACACAAAAATCATTTTCATGTAGATTATAGATCCAAATATGGAAAAAATAAATATAACAGAGAACTGTGTAGCAGAATATCTATTACATTCAGTGGCAAGTATTTTTAAAATAGGATACAAAATCATAAAAGATTGATAAATTATTACAATTAAGAACTAAAAAATCTGGCATAAAGATGTCCACTGAGGGCAAGAGAACAATGCATGAACAAAGTGAGAATTTCAGCAAGATATGAAAAAGTATTATACAGGAATTATGGTCCTAAAGAATACAATAGCTGAACTGAAAATTCACTATGAGGGTTTGAGAGCAGATCAGATTAAATAAAAGAAAAGACCAGTGAACTAGAAGACAGTTATTGGAAATAATCCAGACTGAAGAGCCAAAGAAAATATAATTTAAAAATGAAGAACAAATAAAGGACTTATAGGACAGCATTAACTATACATTGTGGGAGTACCAGAGGAAAAGAAAATGTAAAGTCACAAGAAAACGAATTATTCAAAGAAATAATGGATAAAAATTCTCAAATATGGGGAAAGAAATGGAAAACCAGATCCAAAAAGTTTCAGAATACCAAATAAGATGAATCCAAGAAATCCACATCAAGACACATATAAGCACTGTCCAAAATCAAAGGGAAAGAGAATTTTGAAAGCAGCAGGAGAAAAGCAATTTGCATATGTAAGGGAAACTTAATAAAACAATTGGCAGATTTTTCAGCAGGATCCTTGCAGGACACAAAGGAAGGGGAATTATATATTTAAAGTGCTGAAAGAAAAAAATTCTGTTCACCAGAAATACTTTACCCAGAAAGACTGTCATTCAAAATTGAAGGAGAGATAGTTTCTGAAACTAGGTGAACAAAGCCTGAGGAAGTTTATCACTACTAGGTCTGCTTTACAAGAAAAGCTGAAGAGAGTTTTTCAAGCTAAACAGTAACATAATAGCATAAGAAAGTATGAAACTTATTGGTAAAGGTCAATATATAAACAAATATGGAATACTGCATTGCCATAATGGTGATGTGTAGATCACTTTCAATTCTAGTATAAAAGTTAAAAGACAAAAGTATTAAAAATAATTATAATTTAAATTGTGTTAAAAGATACACAATATAGGCTCAGCCTTTGGTTGTGAGTCTGCTGAACTGGTGCTGGCACAAATGAATGCTACTTCCTGGTTAAAAAAAAAGATACACAATATAAATAGATGTAAAGTATGTCAACAATAACCTAAACTGTATGTATGGATGGAAAAAGTTGTGTAGAGTTTTATGTGTGTCATTGAATTTAAGTTGTTATAAACTTAAAATAGACTATTATAACCATAAGATATTTTATGTTAACTTCAAGGAAACAACACCAACAATACCTATAGTTGTTACATGAAATAAAAAGACAAAGAAATAAAAATATATCAGTACAAAAAAAATCAACAAAACACAAAAACAACAAAAGAGGAAAAGACAGATATAAGAACTGAAGGACTAACTAAAAACAATAAAAGTTACAGTAGTACATTCTTCCCTATTAAGACTTTCTTTATAGGTAAATGAATTGAACTTTCCAATCAAAAGACATAGAGTGGCTGAATAGTTAAATAAAACAAGACCTAATTATATGCTGTCTACAAGAAACTCATTTTAGATTCAAGGGTACACATGAGCTGAGAGTAAAGGGGTAGAAAAAAGATATGCAAACCAAAAAAGAACACAGGTGGCTATATTTATATCAGACAAAATATACCTTAAGCCAAGAAAGGTCACAAGTGACAAAGAAGATATTATATAATTACAAAAGGGTCAAGTTACTGGGAAGATGCAATTATGAATATAAACAGCACCTAAGTATATAAAGCAAGCATTGACAGAACTGAAGTGAGAAGTAGAAAGCAATACAATAAAAAGGAGACTTCAATACCCCACTTTCAATAATGGGCAGAATATCCATACAGAAGACAAGGAAACAGAGGACATGAACAACACTATAGACACAGTGGACCTGACAGGCACACACAGAATATTTTCCCCCAAAGCAGCTAAATTAGAAACAAAATAAGAGACATTACAACTGATACTACATTAATTTAAAAGATCATAAAGACTATTGTTAGTCATTATATGCCACTAAACTGGATAACCTAGAAGAAATGGATACATTCTTAGAAAAATATACAACCTACCAAGACTAAATAATGAAGAAAAAGAAAGTCTGAACAGATCTATGACTAATATGGAGATTGAATCCTCATTTAAAAAAAAAAAAAAAAAAAGGAAATCCCAAGACCAATGGCTTCACTCGTGAATTCTACAAAATATTTCAAGAAGAGTAATGCCAAACTTTTTCAAACTCTTCTAAAAAGTTGAAGAGAAGGGAACTCTTCCAAACTCATTGTATGAAAACATCATTCTGATACTATAGCCACACAAGGACACCACACGAAAAGAGAATTACAGGTCAATATCCCTTATGAAAATAGATGAAAACTCCTCAAGAAAATACTAGTAAACTGAATTAAACATTAAAAGGATCATACACCATAACCAAGTGGGATTTATCCCTGAGATGCAAGGACATAAAATCTATTTATGTGATATACCACATTAACAGAATAAAGGATAAAAATCACACGATTGTCTCAATTGATGCAGAAAAAGCATTTGACAAAATTCAACACACTTTCATGATGAAAAACTCTCAACAAACTAGGAATAGAAAGAGACTATCTCAACATTATCAAATCCATATACAAAACACCCATAGCTAACATCATGCTCAATAATGAAAAACCAAAAGCTTTTCCTCTAAGGTCAGGAACAAGGCAAGGATGCCCACTCTCACCTTTCCTATTGGAGGGGGCCAAAGGAAAACTTTCCCTTCACACTCTACAGGTTGCTGAAAAATCAAAACTGACACAGGGCAGATTAATTGGGGGAAAGGTACATAAATCTCTTAATGTGTACATGTGGAAGAACCACAGAGTAATGATCCCAATCCCCTAATGGGGTTCAGAAAGATATGCACCATCTTAGAGTTACAGAAAGAATGGGGGCTTAGATGATAAGCAAAATGGGTTGTGGTGACAAAACAGGTTATAGGAGGAAGAGAAAAGGCGATCTGGCTAGCAAAGGGGTCCTATTACAGAGAGAAAACTTCACCGGTAGCAGCCCTCAGAGAGAATAGATGGTGACTGTTGGGGTTTTTTTTTTCTTTCAGACCTTTAAAGTATCAGACCCTCAGCTGATCTTTCCCAGATTGAAAAAGGAAGACCTCAGAGAAAGCCCGACTGCAACAGTGCAGATGCAAATCTCTAGAGATGCAAATCTCCTCCACAAAAAACATCTTTGCAGGGTTACCTCCATTTGTAGGGACTCTGAACAGCCATCTCAAAACCTGTCAAAGAAGTATACTTAGGGGTGAAATATTTAGATTTTCTTCAACATGGTATTGGAAGTCCTGGCCAGAGCAGCAATTAGATGAGAGAGAGAGAGAGAGAGAGAGAGAGAACATTCAAATCAGAAAAAAAGAAGAAAAATCATCGACGATCTTATGTAATATATCAATAACCCTAAAGACTCCACTGAAAAAATTGTTGGAACTAATAAACATATCCGGTAAAGTTGCAGGATAGAAAAGTAACATAAAAAATCAGTTGCAATTCTGTACATTAACAATGAAGTATCTGAAAAGAAAATTAGAAACATAATCCCCTTTACAATAGCACCAAAAAAGAATAAAAATACCTAGGAATAAACTTAACTAAGGAGGTAAAAGACGTATGTACTGAAAACTACAAAACGTTGCTGAAAAAAATGAAACAATACACAAACAAAAGAAAAGATATCTCTGTGTTCATGGATTGAAAGTTTTAATATTGTTAAAATGTTCCTATTGCTCTACAGTTTAAATGCAATCCCTGTCAAAATGCCAATAGCATTTTTACTAAAATATAAAAGTAATATGGAACCACAAAAGATTTAGTCAACTAAATCTTGAGAAATCCTGAGAAAGAATGACAAATCACACTTCCTGATTTCAAAATATATTACAAAGCTATAGTAATCAAAACAGTATGGTACTGGCATACACAGACATTTACACCAATGGGACAAAATAGGGAGCCCAGAAATACATCCATGCATATGTGTTCAACTGATCTTCCACAAGTATGTCAAGAATATACAGTGGGGAAAGAATTGTCTTTGCAACAAATGATGATGAGAATATTGGATATTCACATGTAAAAGAATGAAATTGTACCTTACCTTACACCACACAAAAACAAACTCAGAATCATTAAAGAATTGGAAGTAAGATGTGAAAATATAAAACTCCCAAAAGAAAACATAGAAGAAAAGCTTCATGACAATAGTCTTGGCAATGATTTCATCAAAAACAGAGGCACAACAACAGTAACAAAAACAAAACAAGTGGGACTACATCCAACAAAAGGCTTCTGCATGCTAAAAGTAACAATCAACAGAGCGAAAGTGAAAAGGTAACATATGGAATGAGAGAAAATATTTGCAAACTAAAAATCTGAGTGGGGATTAATCTCCAAAACATAAAAGGAGCTTCTACGTCTCAAAAGTAAAACAACAAATAACTTGATTAAAAGCTAGGAGAAGGACTTGAATACACACTTCTCTAAAGACATTCAAATGGCCAACCTGAATGTAGAAAAGTTCTCAAAGTAACTAATCATCAGGGAAACGCAAATCAAAACCGCAAAGAGACATCACCTCACACTCACCTCTCAGATTGGCTATTATCAAAAGACCAAATGACCACAAACACTGGTGAGGATGGGGAAAAACTGGAACACCTTCACACTGTTGGTGGCAATGCAAAATGGGGCAGTCCCTACGGAAAGCAGTATGGATGTTCCTGAAAAAATTAAAAAGTGAAATACCATATGATTCAGCTACCCCAATTCTGGGTAATCATTTTTTAAAAATGGAAATCAGCATCTTGAAATGATATTAGCTTCTCAACATTTATGACAGCACTTTTCACAATAACCAAGATGTGGAAGCAACCTAAATGTCCGCAGATAGATGGATGGATAAAGATAGTGTGGTATATTCAGACAGTGGAATACTATTCGGCCTTTAGGAAGGAGGATATTCTGCCATATGTAACAATTTAGATAAAATCTGAAAAAATCTTTGATTCTATGAATCTATTTTCGATATCTCATGTAAGTGTAAGAGTATTTGTCTTTCTGTTACAGAAAGACACTCTTACACTTACATGAGAACACTCTTACACTTACATGAGATATCGAAAATAGATTCATAGAATCAAAGAGTGAAATGATAATTGCCAGGAGCTGGGAAAGAGGGAAATGGGGAGTTAATTGGTTAATGGGTTTAAAGTTTCAGCCAAGCAGATGAATAAGCTCTAGAGAGCTGCTGTGCAGCATTGTATTATAGTCAACAATAATGAATCATGTGCTTAAAACTGAAGAGGCTAGGTCTCATGTTAAGTGTTCTTACCGTAATAAAATATAATGAAAAAAAAGGAAACAACTAAAAGACACCGAAGAGAGTGAAGGGACAAGCCACAGCATGAGGGAAGATATGTGCAATGCATATATGTAAAAAAGAACTTTCATACATAATATACAAGATCTCCTATAAATCAATATACAAAAATAGACAACCACTTCACAAGAGAGGGAATGGTCCAAATGGCCAATAAATATATAAAAAGATCCCCAATTATTCATCATAAAGGAAATTATAACTGCAGTGTGACATGACTACACAGCCATCAGAATGATTAAAATTGAAAAGAAACTCAAAATACTAATTTTTGAAGGTTGTAGAACAAGTATAACTTTTGAAAATTGTTGATGAGAATGTTAATTAGTACAACACTTTGGAAAACTAGCATTATCTAGCAAAAGTGAATAATTATATATTTTATGAGTCAGCTATTGTATTCCTAAGTACACATGCTCAAACATGTGGGCACCAGTTAGCTGTTGAGAATGTTTGTAACAGCATTATACCCAATATTCCTGAGTGGGATAACTCAAAAATGTCCATGAATAGTAGAACAGATAAATAGATGGTGATACATTTACACAGTAGAATCCTATGTAGCGATGGGAATGGACAAGTTACTGCTAGGTACTAAACATGAACGAATCTCACAAATTATTGAACAAAAGAAATCACACCAAAGAATACATCCAGGCAAAACTGAGCCTTTAGTAACAGAAGGAAGAACAGTGATTTCCTGGAGGTGGTGGGGTGGGTGAGTAATGGCTTGGAGGAAGCCCGAAGGAGATTTCTGGGGCACTAGCGTGTTCCATGTCCAGATGAAGTGATAACACAGTTGTATTTACTTTGGGGTTGGCTGACCCGAGCTTGAATCCTGGCTCACTGAGGGTACGACTTCAACTTACTTAACCTCTCCAAGTCTCAGCAGTTTCTTTATTTGCAAGGTTCAGATAAGAAGACCCAGAAAGATTAATGAGATGACATAGGTAAAACCCAGGATCTGACATGAGTTGGGGGCTCCACGGTTATTCGTTCCTTTTCTCTCATTTTTTTGACTATAAATGCAGTTCCTGGCCTCGTTAGACAAAATACCATCCTTATGCCTTATCTGTTCCCTACCACCCACATACATCAGTGAGGCATTCTTTAGGAAAAGATTTATCCTACAGCGTCATGGGCAGCCAACGGGGATGCAGCCTATGACTATTCATCAGAGTAAAGATCTGGCCCGGGTACCAAACCTATAAGCTTGGCTTTATTGGGCTGGACTGGGCTGCAGGCTGGATGTATAGCACATACGCTTCCAGTGTTAGGGCTCTATCCTAGGTCCAACTCTCTTCGTGGGGAGGGCAGGGCCCCTCGAATGCAGATAGAAGCCTGTCATTTTGATTCATTCAGCCACTTAGAATAAAGGATGAGGCAGTGGGCTGGAGGGTATCCCAAGCATTTGGCGGAAGCCCAGTGATCAGGATTAGCTTTTACCTCCCTGGCCTCTCCCTGCAATTCCTCTTGGATCGGGTATCCTCAGCTTCCTGTCCCAAACTGTTGGAGGGTGGTTGCTGGGCAGCTGTGAAACATCTGCCATTGCATTCCACCTTCATTAGAGAGGTGGGCAAAGTGATATATGTGTGAATTTTCCAAATATTGTGTGTGTTTGTGTGCGCTTGGATAAAATTTCATCTTTAAGGCCTTCGTGGAGTCTCAGGGATGAAAGCAAGGAGTCGACGCTATCATTATTACAGTGAGACCCACATATTGCTTTGGCATATATAATGTTTCCCAGGCATATAACATTTTTTCATTTAAAGAGGCAGCCTGAAGCACATTCCAACTTCAAAGATTTTCCTTTCTGGATGGCGGTTTCCTTTCCCAAGTCCTTGGGAAAATGTGGCCACATTTTTTTTTTTTTTTTAGCCCGAGTGATTGACTTCCTTGGAAAGAACATAGAGGGCTCATGCAAAGATTTGATTTTTATGGGTTCTTTAATTCTTTCCGGAAAAACAGATCACGACTCAAAGCGACTCTGTGGGGGTACAGAACCCCAGTGGGGAGGCAGAGGCCAGGGATGAGAATGCAAGCGTTCCCGTTTGGGGCTGGTGGTTCCTTACAGGCTCAGGGCCAAGGCAAGAATGGGGTCTTTGGCAGACTCAGTTTGAATTCTGGTTCCACCTCTTGTTAGTTGTGTGTCCTTGGCCATTTATTTACTCTCATCACTGAAAGCAGAACCACAGTCCCTATTCTTCAGGACTAAATAAGACAAGTATACGTCAGTGGTTTTCAACTGGGATGATTCTGCTCCCAGGGGGACATTGGGCAATGGCTGGAGACGATTTTGAGGACTGGGAGGGGGCTTTGCCACTGGCATCTGGTGGATAGAGGTAAGAAACGTTGCTCAACATCCTGCAATGCACAGGACAGCGCCACAGAAAGAATTAATTTGATACCAGAATACCAGTGGTACAAGACTAGGAAACCCTGGTGTACGTGACCATTTGGAGTAGAGTTGTCCCTTAGAAGATCTTCCCTGCCTCTCTACTTTCCTTTGGTTTATAATTTCTTCCCCAAACATTCTCCTCGTGGAGGACTTTCTTGGAATTTTCAAGGTTGTTTTTTTCCCGGTTAGTTCACTCTCCCCCATCTCCACTGCAATTATTTTAGATCTCTTTACTCCCATCAGAATTCACATCTACCACCCCTTTCCTCTTACTCTTAGCAAATGACAAACTTACAGAGAAAATAGACAATTCATAAGAACACATTCATTTTTCTGTTCTGAAATCTACTGACCTCATCAGTACCTCTGAGGTAAACACAGCTGCTTCCAACCCAAAAGTCACACCTTTCTTTTGCTTGGGTGCTGGGCAGAGTTGCCTCGTCTCAAGTAAGTGGACTTGTCCTTGGCCTATGCATGACTGTTCAGTCCCAATTTAAGGTAACGTGATGAATCAAGAAGTCTTCTGGAGTGCTTCTGGAAAATACTTTTCTTTCTTCTCAGAGGGAGGTGCATAAAGAGAACTATTTCCCTGTGCCAACATGTGCTTCCTGATTATGAGTTGGTTGTGTAAGAATGTCATGCTTAGAGCTGCTGCAGCTATCTTGCAACCACAAGGCATCCGTGAAGCAAATCACAGGATTGTTAATTCTGAGCCTTACCAACACTGAGCTACTTAACTCACGACAGCAAAAAGCTACCTTCTGTCTTCTAGACTTTGAGTTCAAGTCACAGTGGCAGATGGTTTACTGTTGCTTGAACCTGAAAGAGTTTCTAGTACATTCACATCTTCTTTCATTCTTGTCCCAGTGAAATGCCCCCAGATCCTATCTCCATCTATCTCCTCAGAGATTCTCTTTTATTATTGTTTCCTTCCTTCCTATATTTTTAAACACATTTCTTTCTATTGGCTTTTTCTCATGAATATTAAGACACGATTGAGTCTCTTCCATCTTAAAAACAACAACAAAACATTTCCAAAACTCTCACCACACTTACTCCCTTCCAAGTACTTTCCTGTCTTTTACCTTAACTGGTCACAGTCACTTCCCGTTAAGTTGTGCCTGCGCTTGCTGTCTCTTCCTCCCTACCTCCCTTCTTCTCCTTCACCTTGGCAATCTGAATTCTATTCCTACCACTCCACTGAAACGAGCCAGGGTCACCAAGACTTCCACTGTGTCCTATCCCACAAGTACTTTACAGATCTGATCCCACCATGGCACCTGGCACAGTTGGCCTGCTTCGCCCTGCTGATAGCCTCTCTTTCCTCAGCGTCCCTAACACTTCCTTCTCTGTGCAGTCTCCTTCCATATTTCCAGCTGGCTTTCAGTCTCTTGTAACGAGTCTCCTTCTTCTGTGCTGTTCGAGGGTCCTCTGCCAGCTCTCTTCTTTTCCCTGTTGGTCTTACTCTGTGTGAAATCTCATCAACAACCCAGCAACAATTCATCATCCATCGACTCTAAAACATCTGTCTCTAATTTGGAACTTCCCTGATTTGGGATCCACATACTCATCTGCTCTTGGAAAACTTCACTTGAATATCTCTCAGGGACCTCGGTATAGATATATCTGAAAGTAAACTCAACCTCTTATCAGTCCATGGTACCACCTTTTACCTAGCTGCCTTGGCCAGATACCTGGGATCCACCATCAACTATTCCTTCTCCTTACCTTTACTCTAATTTTTCATGAGCACTGTCAGTAATATTCTGCTTTCCCTAACCCCCTATGATGTCTCCCCTTGTTTATTTCCTGCAACTCTGTGCTAACTTGTCTTCAGTTTTTGTCTTGCTCTGCTCCACTTCATTCTGCTTTCTTTCTTTTTCTTTCTTTCTTTTTTTTTTTTGAGTTGGAATCTCACTTTGTCACCCAGGCTGGGTGCTCATGGCCACCACAGCCTTGATCTCCTGGGCTCAGGTGATGCTTCCACCTTAGCCTTCCAAGTAGCTGGGTCTACAGGCTCATACCACCATACCCTCCTAGTTGGTTTTTTTTTAATTGTAGAGACAAGGTCTTGTCATGTTGCCCAGGCTGGTCTCAAACTCCCAAGCTCAGGTAATCCTCTCACCTCAGTCTCGCAAATTGCCGGGCTGACCGGTGTGAGCCATCATGTCTGGCCCATTCTGCTTTCTAAAATGCAAATCTGTCACCCTGTCACTTGAAAGCCTATGGTGACTCTTGCAATAGGAAGAGAAGATCTGGTCACTTCTTTCCTTGACTCTGCAAGGGACTGCAGGCCTCAGACACAGTTCTTTCTAGAACCCTCCACCACCATCTCCTCGTCCCTAACCTAGCCCAGGCTGGATGACTGTACTTGCCTCTGAAAGCCGAGATGTCACCACCTCTAACATGTCTCTCCACACCCAGCTGTCTGGATGAGGAACCACTCTCACATCCCGTTCTTCCTTCCATCTTGGAGTACTGAGCTGAATTCACATTGTCTTTAAGCAGCTGTGTCCCCGCTAAACTGCGACTTCTTCCTCATGTGTACATGCTCACTGAACTTTCTAGGAGTGGCCAAAATAGCAAGATGAATGAGGGGGCTGTCAAGGGCCCTCTATCACACCTACACATGACCTCTCCCTCTGCCTCCTTTGCACGCCTCTCTTTGGTGCCCCACTTCCGACCTGTCACCTCCTAAAGTACCCATGTGTTTTTCTGCCCATCTGTAAGTATCACATCTCATTTTGCTTTTATAACAATTGTGGGATGGCGTTATTGCTTTCATTACAGAGATCAAATTTAGAGAGCCGACATACACTGACAGAGGTCACACAGCAGAGAAGTGACAAAGCCAGGATTCACACGCTTTGTTCTTTAGGCCCTGTATGTCTTCCACCACTGTAATCTTGCATGAACATTTTCTAGAGGTGTTCCATTTACAGTCTTGTCTTGTTTAGCTGTTCATTTGTAGTTGTTGTATAGCGCTAACTAGAGTGTTGAGACATGGGTCAGGTCTTTTTTTTTTTAACTGGTAGGTTCTCAGGAAATGGTTGTTGGGAGGCTGACTGACAATTTTAACTTAGAGGTGGGTGCATTTTCTGGATGAGAAGGGCAGAAAAGGACAATGGCTGATTTCAGGACTTCTCTCTTCTTTCCTGCAAGAGAACAAGCTCGTCTTTAACTCAAACTGCATTCTGGCATAAATGGGTGCAAAAGGAATGTTAGTTTTCTTCCCACTGCTCCTCAAGAAGTTTTCTGAAATTTCTATAAAAACTCTCCCTGGTACCTGGTTTTCTAGAGTTTGCATGGCCTCAAAACCTAGCTTCCAACTTTGTGTTTCTGAACATCCTGTCCTGATTGTGTGTTTTGTAAATGGAACCCTGGGTCTGTTAAACATGGCAAATGGTAGCCCTCCCAGGGATCCTGGGAGAAAATAGCCTAACATTTAGATTCCACAGGGTCCCCTTGAGAAATTCAATATTACTCTGTCATCACTGTCTTTCAAGAAAAGGCAATGGTATGTTCCCCTTCTAGTATTCATTTGTCCATTTACTTTTTTTCACCAAATATGGTTTTGAAAACCAGTGACAGGCTTGCATGAGCCAGAGGGAATATAGATCACAAAGAGACAATTAGAATAACTGGAGAAGTTTTGGGCGTGAGGTATTGAGTTAGGCTGTCTGGAGGAAGTAATGAGGTCACCGAGATGTGGAAGACAGGTGTTCTGCGGGCAGTGCGGGAGGTACTGGAAAGGGGTGCAAGA
Organism: Carlito syrichta; assembly: GCF_000164805.1. Taxonomy (NCBI): domain Eukaryota; kingdom Metazoa; phylum Chordata; class Mammalia; order Primates; family Tarsiidae; genus Carlito; species Carlito syrichta. The sequence goes on from NW_007259917.1 coordinate 295,193, forward strand.
GAAACTCAAGCCCTGGTCTCTGGCTTTTAGAAACTCAAACTTAAGTTAAAAGGGAAAAGCAGCTTCTTTTTAAAAAATGTTTATTATTATTTTTTTATTATAAAGATGTGGGATACAATTCAGGTTTAGGTATACAAACGTTGATTATGCCGGTACTCTTGTTGATGAGGTATGCCCCTCCCTCCCCTAGCAGTTTCTCTCAACTGCCAATCCCACCACCCCTCCTGACAGTTTCCTACTATTGCCAGTCCCTTTCTTATAGTATTATAATTGTTCAAGGTCTACTTATGAACCTTGAACATATGGTACTCTGTTCTTTGTTTCTATGATAGATCAGAGTATGATCGACCCTAAATCCACCCAAGTTGCTGCAAAGTCCATATATTTGTCCTTCTTTATGGCTGCATAATATTCCATTGTGCATATGTACCACATTTTTAAAATCCAGTCCATCTTCAATGAGCAGCATGGTTAGTTTCATGTTTTTGCTATTGTGAATAGAGCTGCAACAAACATACATGTGCAGGTATCTTTTTTGTAGAATGATTTGAGTTCCTCCAGCTATATTCCCAATAGAGGAATTGCTGGGTCATATAGAAAGTCAATTTCTAGTTCTTTCTGAAATTGCCACACTGTCTTCCAAAGAGGTTGCACTAGCTCGCATTCCCACCAGCAGTGTAGAAGCATTTGGAAAGCCAGCTTCTTATGGGCCAGGAGAGGTGGCAGAATCCATATAGTGTTTTCTAAGTTGACATTTTTCCCCTAAAATTTCTCTATGCACTTTAGTTGTCAAATACCTCTCTCATAATTTTTGTGATGCCTCGGCTCCAACTGTGTTGTTGTTTATGCACTCTTTTAGTTGAATAGATATATTTTAAAGCAGTAGCCCCCAACCTTTTTGGCATCAGGGGCTAGTTTTGTGGAAGACAATTTTTCCATGGACAGGGTGGTGGGAGGATCATCAAGAATTAGATTCTTATAAGGAGCACAGGATGTATATGCCTCACATGTGCAGTTTACAATAGGGTTTGTGTTCTTATGAGAATCTAATGCTGCAGCTGTTCTGACGGAAGTCAGAGCTCTGCTCACCCACCACTCACCCCCTACTGTGTGGCTTGGTTCCTAACGGGTCAAAAACCAGTATCGGTCCATGGCCTGGGGGTTGGGGGCCCCTGTTTTAAAGAGAAGCTAGTGCAGCTCGACATCTGTAATATAATCTCTAACATTTTGTGAAAATAGGAAGGTGTTAAAAAAAGTGTGATGAATTCCATCATTTGTGTGAGAAGGTACATGTATACGCATATACACTTGGTCATGAATGGACTATTACTAGAAAGTACGAAATAATCTGGTAATACTGGTTTCCCAGAAGTAGGATACTGACAGACCAGGCACATATATATTACTTATTGATACAAAAAAAAAAGAGAGAGAATGAAATTATCTTAAAAATCAGTATCAATTCCATGCTCATTTTGTAAATTGGAATGCATGCTATATATCCATGAAAATATTTGAGTAGTAAACACCTGCTTTTTAAAATGTTTTTATATTTTAAAAATTTCTACAGGAAGCATATACATGGCTTTTTATTTTAAAATTATGTGAAGCGGCACTATCAGAAGATAAAGAATAAAGTAGACAGGGATAAAAGGTAAGAGGAGGTAGTAAGAGCTAGCCACAGACTTAGAGAGTGCAGAATAGAAGATGTCTGGAGTTGTGATCTGGAAGGGAATTTTGGCCTGATGGGAAAAGATTAGAGCAAGGGTGAGAAGAAAAGGATCCCAGGGAAGTCAGAGATGGACTTTGATTTCTCCAGTGAGGAGTTGAGCACCAGGAAAGGGCTTGGGCTGAAGAAAGTGTCCTGGATGCTGACAGGAGAGTTGCTTTTGAGCAAAGGGAACAGGGATACTGAGGAGGCCCAGGACAGAGAAGCAAGACTGAGGCAAGCTGGCGGTGACAGGTGCCACTAAGTTGCACCATCCCAGGAGGCACCTTTTACTTTGCAATTGTGCATACACTCTGAACACCTGGACCTGGCAGCCCTGGACCTGGTTGGGACTGGGGGATGGTGAGGGTGGGGTGGAGGGGCTTTTGGGCAGGTTGAGGGAAGGCAGACTTGGTCAGGGGACATCCACAGGTGAAAGTTGAGGACGGGCAAGGTGGAGGTAGGGGCTTAGGAAGTGCCCTGCGTTATGGTGAGCTGTGGCCTAGGAGACGGGAGGGGCGGGTGCAGATGACCAGTCTGGGAAGATCTGGCTTGGGATATCTTGTGTCTCAACTGCAGCAGGTTGTGTGAGTTGCCTTCCTGATGTGGCACGTGACCATGGCCTGACAAATAAAGTTGAGCGTTACTGGTGCATTGTTTAATCATCTCTATTCCAGTGGAGGCAGGGATGCCACAATTTAGGAATCCTGACTGGGGTGGAGGTGAACTAGGTAGCCTTGGAGGTCATACAGCACCAGTAGGAGTAGGGCTCTAGGCAGCTTTCAGAAGCTCTAACTAGCTGGAGTGATTGAGTTGAAGGGAGGCCTGTGGTTTCTGGAGGTAGAGATGACAAAAATGAAAGAGATGGATGGAAGGTAGGGCAACCTCTAAAAACTGACTTATTGAATCCGTGATATGATGCCCTGATAGGAAGCGAGGTGGACAACAAAGAGGAAGTAGGCATAGTCATCATTTTCCTTTTCCTTGTGGTTCATGGAAGGGGGTTCCGCTAAGTGAAATTTAGTGTAATCAACTTGGGCTTCCACCATGTCCCCAAACTATTAAAAATTCCAGTTAATATAAGGCATTTCTCCTAGACAGCCTTATCGGTCTCCTTGAAAAGGAAGTTAAAGCCTCTGAGAAACTTTAAATTCAGGATTCTAAAATTATCATTTTCCATAGTTCTGAAAATCTCCCACTGTATTTATTTATCCTTCAGTTTAGGGATCCATCAGAGATGGGTGTTTCATTCTTCTTTCAGACTAGGCAACAAGAAGACACGCTTTCCTTTTCCCTAATTTCCTTTAGAAGAAAATGTCGTTTGCCTATACAGTTCTATTTTTTTTCTTTTGGTTTTTAATTATAAAAAGCTTCTAGCAGCTGATTTATTATATAGGGAACAAATTGTGTCTTTGAGACCCACTGCACTGTAATTACTTGAGTTAGCACTGCAGATATCTACACAGGGGCCAGCAGTCAATTTTGACTCAGAATAGATAATACACGGACTGCTATTAAGTTTAATGTAGATTAATGTGAGTTGCTTCCCTTTGCACGTATGTATGCAGGTACCAATAATTAAGATTAATTTCCACTAGATAGAATGGCCTTCATTGTGCACAGTGCCAGAAAATGCTTCTTTAATAGCTGTTAATTGGATATATTTGCTTTGATGGTGAAATCCTGATTAGTCTTGCTACTCTGGAAACTCCCCTCCTTGGTCTCTCCCTCCGCCCCCACCCACTCTTGAAGGGAAAAAAGAGATGAGTGACAATCTCTTTTTCCCCTGAAGCAGAGTCAGAGCTTTGGTGCTGATGGGTTTTTTTTTTGCAGTCCTCCCTACCTAAACCCATGCCATGCACTCCGTTTCCCAGGGGATCAGTCACGACCGTCTCCACTCAGTGAATGCCTACTACGTGCTAGGTGTTCTATATCCACGTTCATTCTTAATGACAACACCACGAGGTGGAAATTACTACCCTGTTTGTACAAATCAAGATACTGAAGTTCAACAAGTTAAAGCATTTGCCCAAGACCGCAAGCTAACAAATGAGAGAAGGAGGATTTCAGTCCGGACACTTTCCAAATAAATACTGAGCATTTTTTAAATTGCCAAGATGGGCCATTGTCTTACCAACATTTTTGTTCTTTTCCGCTTTGCTCTCCCTCTGAAGGCCTCAAAGCCTGGACTGAAGCATCACCTCCACTACCTTCCCTGGATCTGTCTTAACTATTATTTTCCCTCCTCCCTGTACTGATGGTTCAAGGCCAATTAGAAAGAAAATGGAAACCTTCAGAGCTGGTCAGATGCAACAGGCCAAAAAAAACCCAAAACGCCTGGAGATTTCCTCAGCAGACCCCAAAGACTGGTCTATAAGGGAAAGTTGTAAAGCAATAATGGTTCTAGAAAGATTTTTTTTTCTTTCTTAGCAATAACACCCTTCCCAATTTCCAATCTACAATGGGAACGTCCTTTCTTACATGTTGTGTTCACATAGTATAGCCACTCTTATAAAGAGCAAAAACTCCTGCCAAGTAACCCAGAACAAGCTTCTGTTGGCTAACTCAGGTGGTGAAGGGATGAAGCTGAGAAGACCACGTGAAGAAAGACTCATAGATGAAGTTTGCCTCTTTTGAGGTTGCCCCAGGTTGGTGGAGTCTTTAGAGACCCGAGGTATGATTTGAGGTCCCCAGTGGGTGCTGGCTTCTGTTGGGGTTCCATAGAAGGACTGTGTGGGCTTTGCTGCCTGAGAGAGGTGAGTTAGAATCTTGCCTTTGTCACAGATGACCTTGGTCAGCTTTCCCAACCCTTCTGAGCCTTAGTTTCCTTTTCTCTAATGTCATTTGATTCACAGGTTTTTTTTTGTTTTTGTTTTGTTTTTTGCTTTTCCAGAGGAAATGAGATCATCTGTGTTATATTTAATGCAAGATTTGGCACTTTCAACGAATGCCATTTTTCTTTCTATTTCTAGGAATCGTGACTTTGTCAGTGAATTTAAGGGGAAGCAACAATCTTCATGAATTTTTTTCCAGATGGGGCTGAATTTGCACTGACAAATGAGTAGGAAAAAAAAAATCCTTCTCATCTGTAAAATTAGAAAGTTGAACTCAGTCATTGGGGTCCCAGTGACATTTTGAATGGGCAATTTGTCATTGCATGAGGCTACCTCGCACATTAGAGTACACTTTGCATAACTTTCCCTGCCCACTAATTACCCACAGCACCCTCAGTCATTGCAACAACTCACTGTCACATTTCTGAGTGTCCCCAGGAGATCCTATCTCACCCCCCTGCCCCGTTGATAGCCACTGGCTGAGTTTGCCACTTCTATAATTCCTCTTGGCACCCTGTAGTCCTCTCCCTGGAGTGTGAGGGGACCATGAGTCAGGCTTGCCCTCTGAGGAACAGCTTCCGATGGTTAAAGGGGTCACACATAAGAGAGACCCTGCAGTGGCGCAGAGGGTCCAGGTGCAGGCTTTGAGGATTGGTCTAGTCACCCACCTTTCTTCCTCACCACAGGTTGGTTGATTTCAGCAGGGCTCCCAAGTTGTCCCCTGGCCCATGCTGGTTAAGGAGCGTGAACTAGAATAGGTGAAATGGCCTGAGGCTGCTCACAGCACTCTGTTCTCCTGTGGTTCTGAGTTGAAAAAGGAGATTTAGGTCTTGTGTCCCTCTTGCACGGTGTCTTACAGGCAATTAAGACTTTTCTTCAGAAGTTTATAGTGAAGTTAGAAAAAAAATATTGTTGACATTTAGATAAAGGACTTGATTGGGGGATAAGTAAATAAATGTAATTATTAATAGTAATAGTTTTCAATCAGGCCTAGATTCTGTTTCTAGAACTCTGCATGTAAATCCCACCACAGTTGTAAGGTGAAGACATTTAGCCATGTCTTTTTCTGATAAACGTGTAGTGAAGTTTTAGTAGTCCAAGCTGTGGGGTCTGGCCTGCGTTTGACTTTGTCATTTATCAGCTGTGTGATATCATGTGAATTACTAAACCTATTACAGCCTCAGTTTCCATCTGAAAATAAAGAAAACAAAACCTATCTTGCAGAGGCCTGCTGTGAGAATTAAAATAATGTCACAAAGCATCCCATATGATGTCTGGCACATGGTAGATGTGTAATTAGAGTATTAAGGAGAATAGTTTATGAAGAGACAAAAATCTCAAGCACCCAGAATGAGCTTTACTTACAGCAATGTGGGACAAAATTCGCTCTGAAAAAATCCTTGAGGATATGTATTGTTTTGTCTTGGGACAGAGAATCTCTGGAATTCCTCCAGTTCTTCAGGAATATATAATCCCTTCCATCAGAAAGAGTTCTGCTTAGGCCTGACCAGACAGAGAGAGAGAGAGAATGCAAGTTAGTGATTTTCAAACCTCAGGTTGTGTGTGACTGATTTTACTGTGATGTGATGGTTGTATACTCACCTGCCATGGCATACTTGATGGGTACAGGTGTGTGCCAGGCAACTGTGCTTGTGTCTTGGTTGACTCTAACTGAGTATGGCTCAAGAATCCCTTGGTCAAGAATGAACTCATGTATTTTTGCTGAGTGGACATGCACAGACCTGCATTTTTATTTATTTATTTTTATGTTAAAGATATGGGGTACAATTCAGGGTTAGAAATACAAATGTTCATTATGCAGTTACCCTTGTTGATGAGATATATCCCTCCTGCCCCTGGCAGTTTCCCTCAATGGCCAATCCCACCCCTCATCCCCTGGCAGTTTCCCACTACTGCCAATCCCTTTCTTATAGTATTATGATAATTGTTCAAGGTCCACTTATGAGTGAGAACATATAGTACTCTGTTCTTTGTTTCTGTGATAGATCACTGAGTATGATAGACTCTAAATCCATCCAAGTTGCTGTGGAGTCCATACGTTTGTCTTTCTTTATGGCTGCATAATATTCCATTGTGTATATGTACCACATTTTTTAATCCAGTCCAGCTTCGATGGACAGCATGGTTGGTTTCATGTTTTTGCTATTGTGAACAGGACTGCAACAAACATGTACAGGTATCTTTTTTGTAGAATGATTTGAGTTTCTCCGGATATATTCCCAATAAGGGGATTGCTGGGCCCTATGGAAGGTCAATTTCTAGTTCTTTCAGAAACTGCCACACTGTCTTCCAAGGAGGATGTGCTAGTTTGCATGCCCACTAGCAGTGTAGAAACGATCCTTTTTCTCCACATCCTCACCAGCATCTGTTGTTGTTTGTTTTATTAATCATAGCCATTCTTACTGGTGTTAGGTGGTATCGCAATGTGGTTTTGATTTGCATTTTTCTGATGATTTAGAGGCTGAGCACCTTTTCATGTGTCTGTTGGCTGCCCATATAATTTATTTTGAGCAGGCAGACCTGCATTTTAAAAATAATCAGTGCAAGCCAGGTGCAGTGGCTCACACTTGTAATCCCAGTACTTTGGGAGGTTGAGGTGGAAGGATTGCTTGAGGTCAGAAGTTCCAGACCAACCTGGGAAACACAGAGATACCCTGTCTCTAAAAATAATTAAAAATAATTTAAAAATTAGCTGGGCTTGGTGGTGTGTACCTGTAGTCCCAGCTACTCAGGACTACTCACTTGAGCCCAGGAGTTCAAAGCTGTGGTAGCTTATGATGGCACCACTGTACTCCAGTCTTGGTGACAGAGTGAGAGCCTGCCTCTAAAACCAACCAACCAACCAACCAAACAAACAAATAAGTGCACATAGGTCTCTCTCCCTAACTAGGGCACACATACAAATAGGAACATGTATACACCCAAGTTTGACCAGAGATGCGGGATTCGGAGCTCTGCATCCAGGCAAGGAATCTGGCAGTGAAAATGAGCATCTGAGATATTAACACTTGGGACATCAGCAAGAAGTGATACTTGGAGGAATGAGACCTAAGTGGGGCCCACGAGGTAACCTTGGTGCCACAAGGGAATCACAGAACTGGGCAACCAGGCACAGCAAGCACCAGTGGCTGGCTCTTCTGCCTTGAATCACCTAGACGGGTCAGGAGAGCACAGCACAGCTTTCTTAGGGATACTCAATGCTGAACTTGACCCCGTGGTTTTGGAGTGTGTGAATATGGGGAACAGGTGAGAGATCATGGCATGTCTTCAGATCCCTGGCATGGATATTATCCTGCCCTCATGGGCTTATGCTGATGTCTGGAGGTCATTGCTAAAGGTGGATAGCAGCTGCCTTGACAGCTCTGAGGCTGACCTTGCTCTTATGGCTGGACTTTCTTTCACTCTATTTTTAAGGGGCATCATTCAAACCCAAGGTGTAGACTGGCATTCTTGCTTTGATTGAGGCATTTGAGATAGAATGACAGGTAGATGGAGGAAAAATGGATAGGAACGACAAAGAAGGAAAAGAAAGAAAGAAATGAATGAATGAAAACTGAATATGAAATTGAATTGGAAATGCTCTGAGCAGTTCTGGGTTTCCTGTTATAGTAAAAAATAGATTGGTAGAGACAGAGAAAGCTCAGAGAGTGGCAAAGACTTAGGGAAGTTTCATGAGAAAAAATGAGAAAACAAACACAAAACTCTACTACGCTCAGTATAAACTGGAATGTGCTCAAAGCTAACATGGAAAGATGTGCATTAAGCCAGACTGTGCACAGTCGCAAGCCTCTCGGAGTCTAGTCCTATAATCAAAACGCTTCAAGAAGGTAGTTTGAACACAAATTAAAGGGAACATTTATTTTCACTCTATTAAATTATTATATAGAACACGAGGTAGTTATAGATTGGAGTTATTGCTGGCACTAATGGATAGAATTTACATGGAGACAGATTCAGGAAAAAAAAATTATCATTAAAAAACTTCCCAGCCATGAGACCAAATTCCTTAAGACATCTTGAGCTCCTGGTCATTGAAAATGACCCATCAGGCAGCCAGAGAAAGTGATTCCTGTACCAGGTCAGGTTGAACCAAACACCTCTCAATTCTCTTTTTAATTCCTAAGTTTTATGTTTCTAGAATCAAGAGGGACTTAGATAAATTCTAATGTGGCAGATCCCATTACAGATTCTTACTGGAGACTAAAATATGGTAAAATATAAATTTATGAAATAATGTCAAGGAGTAAGGAGTGAGTGCAAGAATAAGGGGAGAAAAGGGCACTAATCTGGATTGTACTTGGACCTGTGCTGAAGTTTATATTGTCTCATTTAATCCTCACAATTACTCTGTGAAGTGAATTAAGTTAGCTTCAATCTTACAGATGAGGAAATAGCTGCTCAGTGACTTGTCTGAGGTGACACAGATGGATTTTTTTTTTTGTCTAGTCTCTCAAAAATCTTGTCCAAGCACTCTCTGCCATGCCACATACCTCCCAAGTGTCCTGTCCTGGTATTTCTCTAGGTGCTGCTGTCCAGTGTGACTCTGGCCAGATGACTCTTGGACCTGAATTGGCACAATCTACTGTATGTTCTGTTGTTATCTAAAGGCATGCTCATCTCGAGGCAGGATGGTATAGTGGTTGGTGAGTTGGAGTGGAAGTTAGAATACATTGGCTCTTTTCCTCTTCTGCTCAACTGCAGAATGAGCACAACTCTCTCCCAATCATCTCCTCAACAAGTGTATCACCAAAAAATAAAAAAATCATAATTGAGTGACACTCTGTTACTTATAATTTTTTGGTACAGTGTTTTGACTTAAAATCAGAAAACAAGTTCCTGTTCCAGGGCCAGCTTTGTTTTTTTTTTTTTAAATAAAGATGTGGGGTACAATTCAGGGTTAGGTATACAAACATTGATCATGCAGGTGCCCTTGTTGATGAGGTATGTCCCTCCCTCCCCTAGCAGTTTCCCTCAACTGCCTATCCTACCCCCTTTCCCTGACAGTTTCCCACTACTGCCAATCCCTTTCTTATAGTATTAGAATTGTTCAAGGTCTGCTTATGAGAACATATGGTACTCTGTTCTTTGTTTCTGTGATAGATCACTGAGTATGATTGACTCCAAATCCATCCAAGTTGCTGCAAAGTCCATATATTTGTCCTTATTTATGGCTGCATAATATTCCATTGTGTATATGTACCACATTTTCTTTATCCGGTCCAGCTTCGATGGGCAACATGGTTGGTTCCATGTTTTTGCTATTGTGAATAGAGCTGCAATAAACATATGTGTACAGGTATCTTTTTTGTAGAATGATATGAGTTCCTCCAGGTATATTCCCAATGGGAAATTGCTGAGTCTTAATGGAGGGTCAATTTCTAGTTCTTTCAGAAGTCACCACACTGTCTTCCAAAAAGGTTGTACTCGTTTGCATTCCCACCAGCAATGTAGAAGCGTTCCTTTTTTTCCACATCCTCAACAGTATTTGTTGTTGTTTGTTTTATTAATGATCCAGGGCCAGCTTTTACTTTTTCAGCCTCAGTTGCTTTATTTTCAAAGCAAAGAAGGAAAAGTTAAATTATCTCTAAGGCTCTCAAGTTGCATATATTCATTATATAATAAATAATTATATACATTATATATGTGCATATATGTCTGTACATATATGCATATATACTTATGTTTATACTTATGTTAATAGTTAAAGCCGCATCTACTTATCTACACTAATATCAGCAACAATTATCTGATTATCCAATAATCAACAACAAAATAATTTAAAATCCACTGTTTGGTTTTTGAACGCATTAGTTACTTATCTTGCTGTAGATTTATTTAAAATAATGGTAAAATAAATTTCCTAGCGACATCTTGATTGTTTGGTGCAAGTAGTAACAAGAAGTCCAGGACACTGAGGGAAAGTCACTTGGGTTGAAACAAAATCATCTGCAGAATAATGGCCGACGGCCGAGAGCTGACCACAGTTCACGTGTGAGCTAGCCTCAGACAGGCCCAAGTTTGGGTCCTGACTCTCACACTACCTGGCTAGGGTAATCGTAGGCAGGCTATTTACCTTCTAAGTCTCAGTTTCCTCACGGAAAAGGGGAGATAATAGAATCTATGTCATAGGGTTGTTGGTGGTGAGAACTGTGTACATATGGTACCTGATGCAGGTTGGTGCTCCACAGATGGCAGCCATAATGTCATGCAAGTTCTTCATGGTCGTCCACACTCCAGCCCTCAGAAGTAAGGTCAGCATCTCTTCCCTTGGGTCTGCATGCTCTAAGGGAGTGCAGAGAGGCATTGGCCAACCATTTGGGTTGAGGGGCAAGATGACTCTGAAATGCAGCCTCTGAAAAAGCCATTCTCATTTACTTTTCACCATTCCCATGAGGGTTCAAGAAATACTCCAATCTCTGTACATTACCCCTCAGTTTCAAACTTCAGCTGCCTCCTGCTATAACAGGCACCATGCCTGGAGTACCCCCGGTCAGCTCTCCAGCCAGGAGCGGGTTAAAACCAACATTTGCAGATAAAGAGGTAAACATATTTACATTCCTCTCTTCACACTTTATGCATATGTCATGCAGTGAATAGTTTTAGAGGTCTGTTTGTACTATCTCTCCAGAATTTTTACAGTCTGGAGGACACAAAATCTCTATAAAGTGACTTATTGAAATAGAAGCAGATTGGTAAAACCGTTTCCCTCTTATGAACTGTGAAGAATGATCCTCTAAATGAAATCAGGAAGGAACTGGACAGAATCTTGTTTAATGGTCTGACAAAATGAATCACAACGATTCCAGACATCCATCACTGCTAAAAGGGGACCACAAATGATCTGTGAACCACTATATATTGATTACCCATGTAGTACAAGTGTCGGATTTAATGTTCACACACCATAGAGAGGCGGCAGGGACAGATGGTGCCTTAACTCTTCTTTGATAGATTTTAATGGTGAAATATTGATTTCTATCTGGCCAAGGCCTGCTGTTAGGGGCCAAAGTCATTTGTTGGGTATTGCCGGACACCCAGTTGGCCCAGCGTAATCAATCATTTTTGGCAAGGCAGGTGAAAATCCGGAGAGAAGCACCTTGGAACCCAAACTGGAGCGTGATGTGTCTGAATCCAGCCACCTAGAGAAAGAGAGAGAGAGAGGACTCTTAGAGATTGTGCTTGTAAAGAATTATTAATGATAAGACATGTTTACTGAGGAGAGTCGCAGCGAATCAGAGCTGACATGAAATAGTCTGGAAGCCTCGTGGAGAAAATGAGCCTCTTGCTAAGAGGGACTATATTTTATTTAAACATCCTTCTAAGGCTGAGAACTCAGGTAATCTGTTGTGTTACAAGCCACTGGCTGTTCTTGCCATCCAGAGAGATAACACTGAGGCGCTAATAGGAACACATCAATCACAATCAGGCTGCAATTCCAGCGGTGTCTCGTCCTCCCAGCTACTCTTAAGCTCCTTAATAATGGTGATAACATAGTTCGGGGGCTGCTGAGAGGGGTTCTCCCCTCTGAGGGTCATATTCATAAAGTGAATAGCTTGCCAAGTCAGCATCCTGGGAAAGGGATCTATGCGGGGGGACTTGTAAGCAGGGAGAGAGGGAGGGGCGTGGATCAGCTGGGGAAGGTTGGAATCCAACAGGAGAATTTTCTGTTATCTGTTGGTTCTGGTGTTCTGTGATGTCACTCCTGACTCCTTCCTAAAAGGAGTGTGAGTGTGTGTGTTATATGTAATTATTAAGTAACAAAACTCATTGTCTTGGGCAGCTTCTAAAATGGTTTGGAAGGGATTTCCCAAATGGAGTTCATGTATTTTGCGTGATGACAGCCTCATGGGAATAAGTGTGTGGCTTCTCAAGAAGACTCAGGGTGGGGCATATGTCAGGTGAGTGGAGACGGGTTTTCCCAACCTCTGCAGCTTTGTGTCTGTCATCTGAAGGTTGAGCATCTATTTGTCTGTTTGACTCCCCTGTCGGGTGTGAACTACTTGAGGGTGGCCGTTGTGTCTAATTAGTTGTTATATCCCCAGTGCCCTAGCACGTGGTCTAGAGACTCACAAGATGTTCAATACATAAACATGGCTGAATACATAAGTGCAGGCAAGTGTTTGTGTTGAAAAGCAGTCAGACACACTGCCTCTAGAGCGTCCGCATGAATATGTGTGTTTTGTGCGTTTGTAAATGTACACATGTATAGAGGAATGTACTTGCCTTATGAAGACGTGTGACACATTTGATATTTATTTGTGTCATTTACTTTTTATGAGACAGTGAATAGCAGCCTGGACTCTAGATCCATACTGCTTGGATTCAAATCCTGGCTCTATGACTTGTTAGAAGATGACCTGAAGCAATTTTGTGCCTCAGTTATCTCACCTGTGTAACGGGGAAATAACATTACCTATATTTTGAGGATTAAATGACTTAGTAGAAGTGAAGCATTTATAATGGTGCCTTGCAAACATAAATCTACATGTTTTCTATTTCTATTTTTTATTTTTTTTTTTGAGTTGGAGTTTCACTCTGTCGCGCCGACTGGAGTGCAGTGGCCGCTCCTGGCCACTGCAGCCTCGACCTGCTGGGCTCTGGCAATCCTTCCGCCTCAGCCTTCCATATATTTATATTTTAATTATATATTTATCCATGGCATTATGTCCAAAATATTTACTTAAATGAATAATACTATATATATAGTATTACATACACACACACACAGAGAGAGAGAGAGAGAGAGAGAGAGAGAGAAAGCGCTTATATATCTGGTATTAGGCACCCCGGCAAGGATTTGCCTTATTCTCTATGACATAGTAAGTTTATTTTGGTGATGATTTGATTAAATAGTAGATATTTGGATGCATCATAAATTTGTGTACTCTCAACGCTACTTCATATTGGAGCTTCAGTGAATTTGTACTTGTCTGAGTACAGTTATCTCCCCAGATCTGAGCACAAGGATGTGTGTCTCTAGCTAAACAACTGTATACATATTGGTGCTTACATACAAAAGTGCTGTGGGACAGGATGAACCCAGCATTGTGGACCGCCCAGTTGCGCAACCTGCCCCCAGATGTGAGCGCGCAGGCTGCAGATTCCACTTAGATTATCTTGCTTACCTAATGATTTTTGCTTCACTGCCTTGCTCGATTGTGTTCACCAGGACGGCAGGCTATTAAAATGTCAAGGCACATTGAATTGTTGTTATCTAGGAGAGAGACCTTTCCAATCAACCTGTGTTCGGGGGGTTGCATAAACTCCAAGAAGGCGATTGGAGAGAGGCTTTATGGCTTTTTTTTACATAGATGGGGGTGAGCAGAGAGGTTGAGAGAGGGCACCGGGAGGGGGAGGAGAGACGGCAGCAGGAGCCGGGTCTTACGGCAGCTGGAGTGAGCTAATTAAAATGCCATCTTTTCAAACAGGTATTGGTTGCCTTTGCATTTATGGGTAACTACAATACGGCCTTGATGTGTGATGTGGTTTAAAGAAGAGAGAGGGAGAGGTGACTCACAGTGGGCACTGGAGAGAGAGAAAGGGAGGGAGGGAGGGAAGGGGCCGGGGGGAGGGAGAGAGAGAGAGAGAGAGAGAGAGAGAGAATTTCTTGGCCCTTAATTTTGCATATCCTGGCTCTATGGTGAGCCACATTCTCTGTATCACAGGCGACAGTGGCCTTTCAGGGGTGACAGTGCTGAGGCGCGGGCTGCCGTGTTACCAAGCGGCAACCCTGGCCTTGCCCCCGCCCTCGCCAGCTGGGACAGTCTGGAGACTTTCTTTTCATTGCCGTCAAGTCTCATTGTCCCAAGGATTTATTTTCCTCCGGGGAGAGAGGGAGAGCAGGGGCAAAGGACGTTCTCAGAAAAAGTATCCGGCGACCGGGGCTGCTGGCAACTCCCAACCAGGAACTCAAACTTCCCTGGATTGACTGCTCCCCTTTGTGCACATCATCTCACAAATATGTGGCTCTCCCCGGCCACGTCTGTTTCATGTCTGCTGCAGAGAGATGGCTTTGTTTTCGCCTGTGTGCGGCGCTGCGAGGTGCTGGGGGATCCCCCCCCCTCGCCTCGGCCATCACTGACGGCCTCTCCGGTGGCCGCCGGGCAGCGCCTG
>NW_007259917.1:310041-315138 GCF_000164805.1 Carlito syrichta
CACACACACACACACACACGCCCTCCCACCCCTCTGCCAATTGCCCGGCCTCCTGCCCAGCAAGTCCCCAGCGCCTGTCATTCTCAAGTTTCTCTCCCTTCCAGTCCCAGCCTTCCCCCGGCTGTCCACTTAATCTTCTCGTCCTTGTCTCAGCCCATTCTTCTAATTAAACCCAAATCTCACTGACACGTTCCCCTCCGACCTTCTTTTTCTCGTGGCTGGATTCACACCGAGGATCTCTGTAAGGCTCCCCTAGTCTTGGGTCCTCCTCCTGGAGTGTCTCTGGCCAGCGAGTCCTGCTTTGGTTTGTTTTCCTCGTTTTTTCTGCAGAGACTTCCACTCCCCTTCCCACTCCCGCCAGCGTGCAGTCCAGTGCTCTCTTGGGAGAATTTCAGCGTGATGTGCCTTCCTTCTGCCTCCCCAAGCAGAGTTAGGTGCCCCTCGTTTGAGTTCCCAGAACACCTTTCTTGCGCTCATACTTTATGGAAAATGACTGTTTACTTGTCTTGAAGAAAATTGGTGGGTCATTCATTTAATCAACAAATATTGAGCATCTATTCTACGATTATTAACTCCACCTCTCATGGCCTATAAAAGATTTTCTCGGGGTCAGGGACCATGTTAGATTTATTTCTGTAACTTGGAATGTATAGGTGCTAAATAAATGTCAAATGAATGGATGCAAGAAAGAAAGAAATCTTCTCTCTACCCTCTTGGGCTACCCCACCATTTTCTGTGTGTTGTATCATAATGCTAAAACACAAGCTCATTATGACAGCCTCATAGATTTCACTTTCTCAAATTCCGGTATTTCCATGATCCCCCTGGGTCTTCAAAGCCATCCTAGGAGGTGGCTTTGGCCCAGTTCTAGCCTTCCATTTTATGAAGCCTCAGTGAGTACAGTGTTCAATATTAACCAGTTCATTGGTGATGGAACCCAGACCAGGACTGGCCTGGGTCTCCACAGTCCTAGCCCCTGGCGTTCTAAATGACAAATAGGCCTACCTGACCCTGTCTCCTGTGCCTGCCACGTGGCCCCAATCAGAAACTCGAGAAAATGTTAATAGCCTGGTGCCTGGTTTCCATTTAATTCTCTTCTAGATTCGTCCTAGACTCTCCCTGGCACTGCTTAAGAGGGAGATTGATTTAATGGATATTAAGATATGATTTCCTTTCTTAGCTTCCCCTTAACCCCTACCCGTGCCCCCAATTATCTGTATGAAGCACAGTAGGCTCGGCTCTATCTTAATTGGATTTTCTGACAGTCGCCAGTATCTTGGAGCTGAGTGCTCTGCCCATCACCTGGGTCAGTTCCTTTTCATGATTAGAGTTATTTAATTCACATAACCCCTGTGTACCTGGGCTGAGAGGGACAGATAGTTCCCCCAAATGTTCTCTGGACACTGTGCTAATGGCCGACCTGGTTCCATGCCAGCAACCTTAACTTCACCCAGAGCTGGAATCCTTGCTGTGGTGCTGAGACCAGGGCTTCTGGGCCTGGGGCTGCTGCCTTTATCCAATTGCCTGTCACAGGGAGAAGCTGAGGAGGGGGCATTAGAGAGGCCGATTCACCAGCAAAGGACAGCTCTGCCTTTCCTGTGGTGCGCTGGAAATACCATGGGCTACATTATATATCAGCTGGGTCCTTTTGGGTTCTATCTCTTGGAGTTCCAAGATCACTGTTTGCAAAATGGTATCTGTTTATGGAGTTCCAAGATCTCTGTTTGTAAAGATCAATTTTCAAGACTGCTGCAAGGACTCCATGAGACAAGGTCTGTAAAGTGTCTATCTCAATGCCTTTAAATGCACCCACCCCCCACATGTCTCTCTCTTACATAAGCACATACACAGACACACCCTGATGCACACACACTCACAAGCTTCTCCATCCCAGCCTGGTTCCTCTTCATTCTTTCACTTCCATCTCATCTTTTGCTAATATTTCTTTAATTCTCTTTTTCTGTCTCTTGTGTTACTCACTGTCTTTACTCTCCTCTTTTTGGGAGTGTTTGGTTGCACTTTTTTATTCTTCCCTTAAAGTTTTCTCATCTGGGCCCTGCCCCCAATGAGTCCTGTAATCTGGGCAGATCCTCCTTTTTCTCTCCAGGAGCACTTGTCCTAGCTGTGTTGTCCCATTCTCTAGTCATTTGCTTCCATGTCTGTCTTCCCATCAGACTCTGGGCCCCTTGAGGCGGGGACTGTGGCTTAGTGAGCTAGAAAACACGGGAGGCATGAAAAAGTTTAATGGAAGGGGAAAGGAGAGAACTCTTTTTATGATTCAAAGTCAATCTTAAAAACTTCAGAAGAGCACATGGCCATGATTCGCTCCTATGAACCTTGATGGAAATTCAAATACAGAACCTCCTTCCTCCAGTAAGGAGTCTGTCTTGCCAATGGGGTATGGGCTGGGTTACAGACCTCATTTACCTCCTTGGCTTAGGGTCCTGGTGGAGGACACACTGCACAGCAGGATAATCTATGATGTATGAGGAGGGACCCCCCAAAAAACCCCAGAAACTATTTATTAAAAATGTGTATTTATTCTTACATGTTTAAACTTCAGTTACCTTTAAAGTATTCCCCGTTTGATGCAATACAGCTATCGAGAAGCTTTTTTCTACTGCTCAAAAGTTTTTGAACTCATCAATTTTGATACCTTTTAATGCTTCTGTCATTTTTTGTTTCACCTCTTCTACATCAGCAAAATGTTTCCCTTTAAAAAAAACTTTCCTGGAAAATTTTTTAAAAAGTCACTTAGGGTGAGAGCGGGTGAATAGGGAGGGTAGGGCATAGGGGACATGCTGTTTTTGGTCAAAAACTGCTGAACATTCAGCGTGGTGTGGGCAGGTGCGCTCATAAATCACAAATCATGAAATGGGCAGACATGTTGAAAGCTTCTCAAAAAAAAAAAATTCAGTGAAGCCAAACGCAACCTCTCATAACAACACTAGCTGGTACACTGATGCAGTTGGGTTCCTAGAACACTTACCTAGTGGGAGGAACCTGTACTATAAGGGGCCCACCCTCCAAAAAAATAATTCTGTTTTTTGGGGGGGTGCTCGCTCATAAAAGTCGCCCAGGATGCAGATGTTGACTGGTTAGGCACTGGTCTGAGTCACGTTGCCCCTTCTGCTTTTAAAGAAGGCCCTGCTCTCTGGTCATGCAGCTCTTCCCCATAGAGCTTCAGTGCTGAGAGGGGAGATGCTGTCCAGCCTGACAAAGGTGCCTGCACCCCCACAGACATGCCAAAATTTGGCAGTGGCAGCTGCCTTCGGGGCAGTAAAAGGGAAGAGTGTCTCCTTCCTTCACATGTCCTGAAGCTGCCCCCATTGGATGACCTTTCTGCTTTAATATTTCCCTTGAAGTGATTGTGGATAACGGTGAGCATCTCTACAGCTTCTTTTATTAAGTGCCCATTACATCAGGCCCTGTGCAGTGTTTGTCCTGCACAGATCTCCATAAAGTAAGCAAAGTTTTGATTTTCACAGACAGGAAAAATCAAGTCTCAGAGAAGAAAAGTAAGAGTTAGAGAAGACAATTTCTGGTACTTTGTGTTCTCCTCTTCTCCAGGTCTGGAGCCTGACCTGCGGGGTCTCTGATCTGAGGATTCTCTTCAGTACCTGCCAGGGCTCTTGGAAAGACCCAGTGGTTAGGTGGGAAGCGGCATTTTTGAGTTGGGTGGGAGAAATGTCTTGAGGGACTGGCTGGGTTACAGCTTTGTTTGGCCAGAGCCTGGGCCATATCAAAACCACATGGACACTCGCTAGAAAAGCATCCCTTTTCTCCTTGCCAAAGAACAACAAAAAAAGAGAGACTGAAACTCTGAGCTCCCGGGAGGCCATGCACATTTGGAGATACTTCTGCTAATATAGCTTGCAAAAATATGAAACACTTTTGTCACTTTGTTAGAAGTAGGGAGGCAGAAAAAGTCATATTTTCATCTCTTCAAGTTTCCAATAATAAAATGAAGTCTTTAAAATTTTTATGTTCTGCTCTTTCAATGAGTCTCAGTGCTCTCGAATTACTAATTTTTTCATGATTTCCTGAAATTTCAGTCTTTCTCCTCAACTGAGAGCTGATGTTTGCCACAGCCTCAGGCTGAGCTCTATCAGTTTGCTTGCAAGTGACTTCTTAGAGAACTTAAAAAAAAAAAACCATCAGGATTGGTGCCCTGTAGGGACTGGGGAATGGGGGAGGTGAGTATATTCCACAAACCTGCACAGATAACACAAGACAGACCTGAATTCAAGACTATTTTGCAGCATATGATGCAATTCCTGAATCTTTCTGAGACTTGGTCTTTGCATCTGTAAAATGGCAGTGACTTTTAGTTATCACAGGGACACCTTGGTGAATGGATGAAATCATACAAGCAAAGAGCATGGGACAACAGCTGGTCCATATTGGGTTCTTCCTAGATGTATATATTCCGTTTTTCAGTCTTTCTAACCACCTTGATTCTTGCTCAGGGTTATTCCTATGTGACACTTGTTGGAGTTAGCTCTGTCATAGCTCTTACTGGTTCTATGCTTAGTCATTACATTTTTATTTACCTGGACTTGTTTTATAGTCCCCATGCCAAGTGGGTTTCCATCAGGGATTTAAGCTTGCTTTGTATCTTTCCCATTAACATGGCCATCCTGGATGTGGCATCTGTCTGGGAAATGGCTCCAGAAGTGGGTGCAGCTAAGAGAATAGAAACTCTGTTCTGCAGTCCTGTTCTTCATGCCATATGGTCACTAAATGCACTTGTCTTTTTTTTCTTTTATTATTATTACTTTTTTATTATAAAGATGTGGGGTACAATTCAGGGTTAGGTATACAAACATTGATTACGCAGGCACCCTTGTTGATGAGGTGTGTTCCTCCCTCCCTTAGCAGTTTCCCTCAACTGCCTATCCCACCCCCCTCCCTTGACAGTTTCCCACTACTGTCAAAAGCTTTCTTATAGTATTATAATTGCTCAAGGTCAGCTTATGAGTGAGAACATATGGCACTCTGTTCTTTGTTTCTGTGATAGATCACTGAGTTTGATCGACTCCAAATCCATCCAAGTTGCTGCGAAATCCATATATTTGTCCTTCTTTATGGCTGCAT
>NW_007259917.1:315189-344228 GCF_000164805.1 Carlito syrichta
TCCAAAGAGGTTGCACTAGTTTGCATTCCCACCAGCAGTGTAGAAGCCTTCCTTTTTCTCCACATCCTCGCCAGCATCTGTTGTTTGTTTTGTTAAAGATGGCCATTCTTACTGGGGTTAGGTGATATCTCAGTGTGGTTTTGATTTGCATTTCTTTGATGATGAGTGAGTGCACTTGTCTTTTAATTACATGATTGCTGGAAATCTTTGGCAAAAAAGCAGTTTGGCCTAGGGTTTTTTTGTTTTGCTTAGCAGTGAAACCTGACCCTAGCCCTACATTTGTCACTTAGTGTGTGCTCTCTGTTGAGATTCCTCTGAGTCTCAGTATTTCCAGTGTTACAATGGGGATAATGGAGACTATCTCCCAGGCTTGATCAGAGTACAGGAGACTATAGATGTAAATGATTGGCCCTGTATACAGCAAGCGCCCAAGAAGCTACAGCTATTATTATTTGACGTTGATGTTTTTATTCTCAATGCTATGTGAAAGATCTCTCTCTCTAGTTAAATATTACTATTGGTTTCCATTACATTCTTCTAAGAGATCATTCACACGACACCATCTCCATCACTGTAAAAAAAGTCATGCTGCAGCCACTTCAAGGAAGATTAGCACCAGTGCAAGTTGTGGACCAAGTGCATTTAATTTTCTCACTTCACCCTTAGCAGTTGTTTAATGTCAGCCAACATTTAGAATTTTTATCTACACTTTGCAAAGCAAATGACATAGTAAAATACACGACTCTAGGCAAATATCTAATTAGTCTTAAAAAGTAGGATTCTACACAGAGCAAAGATTTATACTCTGAAGAGCAAAGTAGTTACTGCCCTTCTGACATTCTATCAGCTGTTTTCCTTCATTGTGTGAAAGAATATTTCAGTGAAGCTCTCAGGGGTTCATTCCATAAACATCTGTTGAGGCACAGAGGACATGAAGACATGGTTGGTCCTTGTCTTCAAAAATGTCTCAGTCTGGTGGGAATACCAACCTGGATCCATACACCTGTGCTATGCTGAAAGTAGAGAGAGGTTTTGTGGAGGCAGAGGGGAGAGCTTTGTATCTTGCTTGAAAGAACAAAAAAAGATCAGAGAAGGTTTTGTGATACCACAGAGATAACCATGCAATTTCACAAAGGAGGGAGAAACACAGTAGGTATGTTGAGGGATGGTAAATAGTATGATGGCAAAGTGAAGGGAGGTGAAGTAGAGAAAGACAGGCGGAGGTCCCAGGTGATCCCCATGGCCAGAGTCAGGATGGACAGGATCCTAGGAGGTGCAAGCAAAGGATCGATGTGATCAGTCTTGTGTGTTAGATTAGTGGGAGGATGGAGGATCAGTTTGGGAGTGAGGGGGACGGGGTTCCTGCTGAAGCAGGCAGTTAGAAAATTGCATCTCAAAATGTGATCCAGGGGCCAGTAGCATCTGCATCACCTGAGAGCTGGTTCGAAATGGAAACTCTTTCTTTCCACTCTAGATCAACTGAATCCAAATCTCCCCAGGTCATGGGTCCACATTGCATTGGAAGACTCTTGGAAAGGTTGGCCCTAAACCAGGATGCACAGTGGCATTGGAGGCAGAAGGGGAAGCGTTGGATCCTGTTTGAGACTCTGGTTCCACGGAGAATGGAAAGACTTAGCAGGGAATAATGGAAGAACTTTTTGGCAAGTTCTCTGTAGAAGCTGCTGTGTTGTGCCATCAGAGCTGTAAATTTTTAGCTGCCCAGAGTCTATTAGTAAGCTTATTATTTAGTACATTATTTAAATGTGCTAAAAGAATGTGAAAGGTGAGTTACTTCGGCAGGGCTGTGGTCAGACGGGGTGCCAAGTAAATACCATCTTTATTGAACGGGGTATTTCTTAGCTTCCATAGCTTTATAGGTATGAAATGTGTTGTGGGTGGGGCATAGGGTGGGGCTATGGGCAGATAAATGGTATTAGACCAGTGGCAAGGCTACATGGCAAGGGATGACCTTTCTTTAAGAACATCTCCATTCGTTCAGGCATTCATATATTGAGAATTATGCCGGGCCCTGGAATATAGAGAGAAGCTCGAAAGAGTATGAACAAGTACCATAAACTGAAAGTGTTCGGGCAGCCACGTGCCTGGGTGTGGTGTGTACAGCCAGGATGGGTGCTCAAGCATCTCACCCAGCTCCGTCAGGCAGTAGCGGTTGGTGCTGAGACGGTTTGAGCTGAGACACCCAGATTCCACTCTTCCTCCTGGGGTAATTTGGGTAAGTCCCATAATGTCTTTGGGCCTCCACTTCCATATTAGCAAAGCGAGGACCAGGATACTTCTTATGGTGGTTATGAGACTGAGGTGAGCATGTGTGTGTGAAAAGCCCAGGAACAGGCAGCAATTGTCATCACGTTTTTATTGTTTGTTGTTGTTATATTATCCTTAATTTTGTTTTTATTCTTGTGAGATATACAGAAGAAATACAAAACATTCTCAGGTCTCAAGAAATTTCCTAGTCAGTTGGAGAGAGAGGACACACCCATGAAAGATGGATCACCAGCAACGTAAGCTAAATGTATAAGCTAAATGTAGGGGAACCTGTCAGTTTGGAGGGTGCTTTCCGTGAGCAGGAGTACCCAGGAAAGGCATCTGAGGAGAGATCCTGTTGAGGCAGGAACATGAGTGGAAGGCAGAAGTGTCCTCCTGTCATATTACAAGGAGAACAACTGCAGAGGAACCCTATAGATGACAGGAAAGAGGCCAGGCATGGAGGCTTATACCTATAATCCCAGCACTCTGGGAGGCCAGGGCGAGAGGACTGCTTGAGTCCAGGAGTTTGAGGCCAGCCTGGGAAACATAGTGAGGCTTTGTCTCTATAAAAGAAAAAGAAAAAGAAAAAAAGATTGAAGGAGAGAAGGATCTATATCCTTCTACAGAAGGATCTTTTGGCTCAAGACTTTCACTCCGCACATGGGGAGCAGTCCAGAAGGCCTTGTCCTTGTTCAAGATCCCTCAGGTGAGTGTTGTGCTGGGACAGGAACCCAGTCCTCAGCTCCTGAGCTAGTGGTGTTTCCACCCCAGCAGTAGAGTGTCTGTGTACAAAAACACAGTATATCCACATGTGAGAAATGACAACAAAGCTTACACCCTTCACAAATGTTAACTCAAGATGGATCACAGACTTAAATGTTAAACACAAAATAGAAAACTTTTTGAAGATAACATATGAGAAACTCTAGATGACGTTGGATTCGATGATGACTTTTTAAATACTACACCAAAGGCATGCTCCATGAAAGAAAGAATTGATAAGCTGGAGTTTATTCAAATTAACATTTCTGCTCTGAAAAAGACACTGAAAAGAGAATAAAAAGACAAGTCACATATGGGAGAAAATATTTGTAAAAAAAAAAACATATCTGATAAAAGACTGTTATCCAAAAGAAGCAAAGAACTTAAAACACAAACAACTTGATCAAGAAATTAGCCAAAAACCTTAACAGACATCTCACCAAAGAAGATGCACAGATGGCAAATAAGCCTATGAAAAGATGCTCCCCAGCCAGGCTCGGTGGCTCAACCTGTAATCCCACACCTTTGGGAGGCTGAGGTGAGTGGATTGTCTGAGCCCGTGGGTTCAAGACCTGCCTGGGCAACTTGGCGAGACCTCATCTCTACAATCAAAAAATGAGCCGGACGTGGTAGCGCGCACCTGGAGTTCCAGCTCCTTGGAAGGCTGAGGCGGAAGGATCGCCAGAGCCCAGCAGGTTGAGGCTGCGGTGGCCGGGAGCGGCTACTGCACTCCAGTCTGGGTGACAGAGTGAGACTCCCACTCAAAAAAAGAAAAAAAAAGAAAAAAAGGAAAAGAAAAGATGCCCCACAACATATATCATCAGATAAATGAAAACTGAAAATAACAACGAGATACCACTATACCTATTAGAAAGGCCAAAATCCAGAACACTCAACACCAAATACTGGCAAGGATGAGGAGCAATAGGCATTCTCTTTCATCGCTTGCTGCTGCGAATGCAAAATGGTACAGCCACTTTGGAACAGTTTGGCTACTGCTTACAAAACTAAACATACTCTTGCCATATAATTCAGCAATTGTGTTTATTGGCATTTATGCAGAGGAGCTGAAAACTTCACACTTACATAAAAAAACCTGCATGTGGATGTTTATAGCAACTTACTTCATAACTGCCAAAATTTGGAAACGACCAAGATGTCCTTAGATGGGTAAATGGATAAACTGTGGTCATCTAGACCATGGCATATTATTCATCACTGAAAAGAAATGAGCCATCGAGCCATGAAAAGATATGGGGGAAACTCAAATGTGTATTCTAAATGAAATAAGTGCACTTGAAAACGCTATAGACTTTGATTACAAATGTATGGCACTCTGAAAAAGACAAAATGATGACGACAGTCAAAAGACCAGTGATTATCAGGGGTCAGAGGGAAGGAGAGATGAATAGTGAGAGCATAGAGGATTTTTAGAGTAAGAAAAATGTGTGTCTGTGTGATGCTATAATAGTGGATGCATGTCTTTGTACATTTCCCAAACCTGTAGAGCAGGGAACCCCAACCCCCAGGCTGTGGACCGGTACCAGTCTGTGGCCTGTGAGGGACCAGGTTGCACAGTAGGAGGTGACTGGTGGGGGAGTGGAGCTCTGTCACCTGTCAGATCAGCCGGGGCATTAGATTCTCATAGGAGCACTAACTCTATTGTGAACTCTGCACGCAAGGGATCTAGGTAGTGCACTCCTTAGGATAATCATATGCCTGATGATCTGACGTGGAGCTGAGCCAGTGAAGCTAGTGCTGGGGAGTGGCTGCAAATACAGATTAACATTAGCAGCGAGGGTGGACTGCACCTCTTCCCCACCAGCCCTCCCCCGTCTGTGGAAAAATTGTCTTCTATGAAACCAATCCCTGATGCCAAAAATATTGGGACCACTGCTATAGAGTATATGACACCAAGAATGACCCCAGGTGTAAATGATGAACTCTAGGTGATAACAGTGTGTCAAGGTAACTTCATCAATTGTAACAAATGTATGGCCCTCATGGGGGATGTGGATAACAGGGAGGCTATATGCACGGGACAGGGAGTATCAATTTTTCTGTGGACCTAAAACATCTCCAAAAAATAAAGTCTATTTTAAAAAAAAACCCCAAACCTGTGGCATACAAGGAGCTCCCCAGTCATTTGGGGGTGATTATATTGTTAGACGACCTGCAGCAAGGAAGAGGGAAACGAGCCTTGGGTTCTGAGTTTGGTGGGAGATGGAATCCAGTCTCTCTACAAAACAATTGGGTTTCCTATAACCGGGCTCTTTTAATGACTTATACCTTCTGTCCTCCCCTTTTCCTCTTTCTTTTCTTCTCAAATAAGCCACAAGGGCCTAATGTATACAAAGTTTCGTGTTAAGTGTTAGAAACATAGAGCTGAGTCACACTTGCTGTCTCTGTTCTCAAAAGCGGAAGTGGAAAATGTATTTCAATCTAAGAAGTCAACTCCATTTGATTGGCAGCGGCAGCCTCAGTGCTGTTCAGAGAGATTTGATGTGCAATTGGAACACTATGGAGATGCGTGTGATGATTGATTAACAATGTCTGCCTGGGGTTCAGAAATAGGAGAGTGGTGTCTGCTGGTTGGTGCATATTTCCCCAGACACAAGTCCTGGAGTTTGAGAATGTCTGCAGGTGGGCTTCACAGTCTTAAAAGGTAATGCTCACTGGTTAATACAATGACTAGATTTAGCACTAGAGATAAGAAAAGGCAAAATCCATCAAGTAGCCAACCCAAAACAACCAAAAAACATCCCACCCATGAACAATCCTTTTTCCCCCTTAAGAGTCCTGGGATCATAAGAGGCCTATACTCTCCAAATTGTAGCTGCATATAAGATACCCTCTATGCAAGCCTTCTGAAGGTTTTCTTCCCATAAACCCACTTGATTTGACCATTGCGTTGTATATATTGTCTTTTTAAAAATCCCCAGTTTTACAAAATTTGAGCATAGAAACTCCTTTGCATTGCAATTATCATAGCCCCACCTCCTTGTCCAGTCCCTGCCTTCTGGGGTAACAGGTGATAGGCCAAAGCCTCTGTTCTTCCCCAAACCCCATAGAGAACCACTGAGTCAGTCTGACCCTTGAGAAGAGAGCATTCTGTGTAATGCAGCCCTTACCACATGTGATGAACATGCGTGGTCTTTCCTGGTCTGTGCATATTCAGGCACAGAAGCAGTACTCTCTGTAAGCCGGCGATAGTGTAATCAAGACCTGGGATTACTTTGCCAGAAGTGGGGATGGCTTTTACATTCTCAGAGTCTAGTTTCTCTTTGTGACCACAAGTGTCCAGCTGTGAGGCTTCTGGCTGCTCTTTGCTGTCTAGCCTTGATTCGGATTAGGCTTAGACACCTGGCCTTTGTAAAGAAACAAGCCAAGGTCCTATTGACCTTGTACATGAACCATGTCAGAGAATTGCCAGAAGCAGCATAACTGGGCGCTTAGGAATTCCCAAGTGCTTTGGGATCCCCAGGTGCAGAGGCAGCATTAATATAGGAGCAAGGACAAAGGTTTTGGAGTGAGGCAGGCTTGAGTTTATATCTTGAAGGCAGTGGGATGTTAGATAAGTTACTTTTCTGGCCTTCCTTACTTCATAAACTGGTATATTAAGTCTTACCTCATTTCACTGTTGGGAAAAATACGAAAGTCAATGTATGTGTGATGGTTAGGATTTGATTTGCTATGAGTAAGAGAGACCCTAAATAGCAGTGCTTACGCAGATATTAGCTATTTTCTCTGCCTCAAATCCACAGGTGTACAGCCAAGGGCTGACCGGGAAGTTTGTCTCTGTAAAGTCCTTAGGGATCCACTTTCTTTCTGTTCACTCCACCATTCCTCAAGTATGTCCTTATTGTTACAGTCTAGTATGATTGCGGCCACATCTCCCTGTTCCAGTAGAAGACAAAAGGTGTGGGCCAACCATCCTTTAGGGAAGGTACCCACAGGCTTTCAAAGAACTTCTGCTTACATCCCATTGGTCAGACCAAGTCTCATGGCCACATCCAGCTGCAAAGGAGTCTGGGAAATGTAGTCTGTATCCCAGGTAGTCATATGACCCACTACAAATTCATTATTTATGGAAAAAAATGGGGAGAATAGACTTTGGGAGGGTCAACCAATCCCTGCCCAATTTATAAAGCCCCAACACCGTGGTTGGCTAAATGATAAACACTTCCCTTTTTTTACTCATTGTAATGCATGTGCTGAGGGAGAATGGTGTGGCTGTGGTCTTTCATTTCAGTCTGGCTACTCCTGGGCCATGTTACTCTGGTACTGTTTTCTAAATTTGCCACCTAAAGAATTTCTGGCAAGATAAATTCCTTTTACCATCTTCTTGCAAAGAAACTGGTAAATGTTTGGTGAGTGTAAATTTCTTGTTCCTGAGCTGACTGGGTTCGTGCACGTTTCCTACAAAGTCAGAAACCATTTAGAGACTTACTTGACCACCTGTGCATCCCAAGGGGCATTCTATGAGAGGAATAGAACCCTGACATGTCACACTACAGTGGTTGCTGATTCCAGCCTACAGTTCTTTCAAGAAAGAGAAACATGTTTTACTGACACTTTTGCACCTCCTTCTTTTGTGTTCAGAGACACAAAGACAGGTAGTAGCAACTAATTTTTACCAATGCTTACCCATGGACTGTAATGCCAGGTAATTGGCAAAACCTACATGGGGGAATATCCACATTATGAGGGTACATGCATTGCCTCTGACCTGATGAAGCTTCCTGTAATTGGGAAAATGGGTAGAAAACACATGATTGCTTCCAATAATTTTTTATACAGTAATATCTAGATTTAATCACCATTAATAATTGAGGAGCCATTTCCAAAACCTGCTTCCCTTTCCAATACCTGCTTCCCTGGCCACATCTGACCAGGAACCAGATCCTGGACTTCTTTCTTGGAAATGTCTCTAAATTATTTTTCCCCTTTCACCTCTCGCTGTTGCTGGCCTGGCTCTGGCTCTGTGACCTTCTAAGATGACTGGATGCAAGCAGAAGCTTAGCATTGAAGTGAGCATTTGAGTGAGGTACCCGGCACCAACTCCAAGTCCCAATACTTACTGATTTAGAGTGACCTTGGGGTTATTTGACCTGTTGGGTCTCAGCCTCCTCCTCATTAATGTGGAATGATAATGGACAGACTGTATTGATGTATTAGGGCTTCTGTAACAACGTATCACAAACTGAGTGTCTTAAACTACAGAAATGTATTGTCTCACCCTTCTGGAGGCTACAAGTCTAAGATCAAAGTGTCAGAAGGGCAGGGTTGGCTCCTTCTAAGGGCCATGAGGGAGAACCTTTTTCATGCATTTCTCCTAGCTTCTGGTGATTTTTGGCATTCCTTGATTTGTAGATGCACCACCCTGATCTTTTCTTTCATCTTTACATGACGTCCTCTCTGTGTGTGCGTCTGTGTCCACATTTTGCTTTTGTGTAGACGTCAGTCATATTGGATTAGCAGATTTTCTACTCAGGCATAACCTTAACTAATTTCATCTGCAGACACCCTATTTCCAAACAAGTTTACATTCTGAGGCACTTAAGGTTAGGACTTCAACATATGAATTTTAGGGGATAGAGTTCAATCCCTAACACAGACTGCACACACATGTGGGAACAAATGTCTCATGTACGCAAAGCACCTAAAAGAGGGCCTAGCACAAATGAAATGCTCAGTAAAGGTTAGGAATTATTATTATTAGTAGGAGGAGGAGTAGTAGGAGTAGTATGCCAAAGTCTCAGGCTATTGCCCAGGCTGGAGTGCAGTGGCATGTTCACTGCTGCTGCGGCCTCTACCTACTGGGTTCAGGCGATCCTTTCGCCTCAGCCTTTCAAGTAACTGGAACTACAGGCATGTGCCATCACACTTGGCTAATTTTTTAATTTATTGTAGAAATGAAGTCTCACCAAGTTGCCTAGGCTGGTCTCGAATCCCTGGGATCAGGCAATCCTTTAACCTCTGCCACCCAAAGTGCTGGGATTATAGGTGTGAGCCACCGTGCCTGACTGGAGCTGTTATTTTTTTAAGTGTTAATCCTTTCTAACTGGTTCTCCAGCTCTGATCTCTGTCCTCCAATTTTGCTTAAATGATAGACCTTTCTTCAATACAATTGATCAAATTATGTCCCAACTCAGACCACAGGCCTTGCTGTGCCAGTCAAGCTTCTGCATACACAACCTGGCACAGATTAATCTAGCTCTTCCCTATATTCCCACATTACATTACTTATAGCTTTATTGTGTAATCTGCTGTGAGTTGTGATTCGCTATGGATGCTGGCAACCTTCCCAGTGACCTCCTTAGGGCCAGGACCATGCTTATTTAATTCATTCTGTAATATAGATCTGTTCTACTTCTTTTTTTTTTGTATTTTTCTACTAACATATCTTAGTTGTACATAGTTTTGGGGTACATGTGTATCTTGATACATGTGTACAATGCGTACAATGTATAAGACGTCAGTCATATTGGATTAGCAGATTTTCTACTCAAGCATAACCTTATTAGGTTAATAACATTTATCTTTTCTTTATATTAAAAGAATGACAATTCTTCTCGTCTAGTTATTTTGAAATATACAATGCGTCGTTAGCTATTATTTCTCTACTGTACTATTGAATACTAGAATGTATTTCTTTTGTTAACTAACTTCTTTCCATCTCCTTCACCCCCCTTTTTTTCCATCCTCTAGTAACCACCAATCTACTTTCTACCTCCATGGGATCCACTTTTTTAGGTTCCGCCTACAAATGAAAACATGTAGTATTTGTCTTTCTGTGTCTGGCTTATTTCACTTAACACAGCGACCTCTAGTTCCATCCAAAATGCTGCAAATGACAGGATTTCATTCTTACTTATGACTGAATAATATTCTACTTTGGATGTATATCAGTTTTCTTTATTCATTCATCCACTGGTGGGCACTTAGAAGACTGATTCCCAATCTTGGGTATTGTGAATAGTGCTTCAGTAAACATGGGAATGCAGATGTCTCTTCAATATACTGGTTTCCTTTCTTTTGGGTGTATACCCAACAGTGGGATTACTGCATCATATGGTAATTCTATTTTTAGTTTTCTTGAGGAAACTCCATACTGCTTTTTATAGTGACTGCACTGATTTATATTCTCATCATCAGTGTCCAAGGATTGCCCTTTCTCTGCACACTCACCCGAATTTGTTACTTTTCTGTCTTTTTAATAATAGCCATCCTAACTAGAGTGGGATGATATTGCATTGTGGTTTTAATTTGCATTTCCCTGATGATTAGTGATGTCAAATATTCTTTTAAACACACACTTGTTGGCCATCTGTATGCTTTCTTTTGAGAAATGCCTACTTAGTTTTTTTGCCCGTTTTTCACTGAATTATGTGCAAGTGTTTTTGTGTGTGTGTGTGTGCTATTGAGTTGTTTTATTTTCTTATATATTCTGGTTATGAATACCTTATTGGATGGATAGTTTCCAATTATTTTCTCCCATTCTATAGGTTGTCTTCTCACTTTGTTCATTGTTTCCTTTGCTGTACAGAAGCTTTTTAGCTTGATGTAATCCCCTTGATCTATTTTGGCATCTGTCACCTTGTTTTCGTTCATTTTCGCGGCTCCTGTGTCCACAACAGTGCCAGACTTGCACCGGATTTTGTGTAGTGCCGACCAGTGCTCCTTGTTGGCGTGTATTTGTGTGTATGTCCATCTGTCTCTCTAGGGAGGGCAGAAACATGTGGCAGACAGTCAGGCTCTCTCTGCCCCACAGGGTTTTACTCTTACCACCGTGCCCCACCTCTGCTCCTGATCCAGAAAGTCAGCATTTGGGGTATACCAGCCTCTGCTCCAGGGCTACTTTCTCAACCATAGACCTAGCTAGTTTCCATCCTGTCTTCTCCCAGAACCTCCTTCTCCCCCAGACAAAGTCTGAAGTTGTTTACGGATAGTGAGGAAGTTAACTGGCAAGAGTAGCTGAAGTCTGGAAGAAGGAAAAATCTTCGCGGCAGAGAAGCATGGGGGAGTGATGGTGGCTGGGTGGAGCTCTTCTAGCTTCTGTACTTTTTGTTTTTTAATCCCTTTCCAGTCAGTGGTGTCCCTTTCCCCTCTCGATAACTCATGTCCTCATACTCCCTAGACTGTAACTAAATCTTCTCTTGAGAAAGAAGACATCAGTTTTTTTTTTTATCCTCCATTGTAAATGGAAGTCACAGGGTTTCATGTTCCAGTCTAGTCTATGATTAGGAACTGGGAGGCTTTTTTTTCCCCATGAAAGTATCTGATGGGGGGAGGCTGACGTACGATTGAGGAGAAGCATCTTCTCTGGAGAGAGCTCTTCCATGCTTTGACGGCCACCTTATGACTTTTCATCTAGAGTCTTATCTCCTTTATTAGTGAGTCAGAAATGGTCCTTTGTGAGACACTGGCAGCTATTTGGAATTGTAAAGGAGCAGATTATGTGGTCCCCAACTCGTAGGTATATCCATGAGAAAGATGGGCTGAGGAAACATGAGAAACACGAATGACTGAAATGCAGGTCAGTCCTGATGGGGAATCTGGGAAGGCTGTTTGGAGGAGAAGGCAGAGGAGCTTACCATAGCTGGAAGATGAGACCCATCAAGATGGATCTGAGAAGGGAGAAGGTAAATACTAGAACAATAGCTGAGAATCTCGGTAGAAAGCCAAGTTTGGGAATGAGAAGAAACCCACACCAAGGAGAATTTATGGCAAAACTATCGACATTCTCTTTCCTGCCCAAATAAATGTTCTTTGACTTCCAGATCTCATCTGCCTTCCCAGCTGGTCCTGCCTCCTCTAGCCTGGTAGGGACCCTCAGTGCAAGCCAGAAAAATAAGCCTCAGCAAGGCTGACCCAGCCCTGCCAGCACATAGGTGAGCCAGCAGAGGGCGCCTCAGTGTGACTTGAAAAAGCCATGGCACCAAGCTTGGTCAGCCAGCACCGGACTGAATTTTAGATTCCTATATGCTTTCCGCTGGCCATCCTTGTGCAGAGTATAACCTGCGCACTTGTCCAGGAAAGCCTTGCCTACACCCCTGAGATCCAGCTGAGTACACCCTTTCCACCTTCTCTGGACACATCAGCCCCTTCACAACCCCATAATCCTGACAGGTCTGTTCCTTCTGCCTGGGGTTCCTGTCGTCCTCTTTCTAAATTTTTTGGGTTTTTTTGAGTTGGAGTCTCACTCCGTCACCCAGACTGCAGGGCAGTGGCATGCTCATGGCCACCCCAGCGTTGATCTGCTGGGCTCAGGTGAACTTTCTGCCTCAGCCTTCCAAGTAGCCAGAACAACAGGTATGTACTACCACGCCCAGCTACTATTTTTATTTGTTGTAGAAATGAGGTCTCGCCAAGTTCTCGAACCTGAGGGCTCAAGCAATCCCCTCACCTTGACCTCCCAAACTGCTGGGATTACAGGCTTGAGCCACCGTGCCCAACTCCTCTTTGTAAATTTTAATTCCTATCTCCAGACTCACTTCAAGTATCCTGACATTGGTGACACTTCTGGGCTTTCTGAGGCAGAGTAGAGTCTTGGAGTTCCTATGTCACCACAGTGCTGGTCACTGCTCATCCACCAACACACTTCAGACCAGTCTCAGCCATACAACAGGGTTCAAGAACGTTTGTTGAGTAAGTGGGTGGGTTGGGCATGATTTTCCAATACGTCTTCCTATTTCCTCTCTGTTTTATATTCACAGCCACCCAGAGAGGTGAGTAGAGTAAGAACCACTAATATCATTGAATAGACAAGAATCTGATGGTCAAAGAGGACCAGTGACTTGCTGAAGGTTCTGTTTATCTTTGAAGTACTAACTTCTGCAGGATGCCTGCCTTCCCTTATTCATAACATGCTCTGTGGTTACTCCTCTTCTTGGAGGGGGTCTGTACTTTCTTGTCCCCTTGTCTTTACCTATGCTGCACCCTCTTCCTGATGCCTTTAGCACAACTTCACTAAAATCTAACCCTAATTTAAGGGTCAGTTCCAGTGGTTATCTCTTTCATAAAGACACTTACAACTTCTGGGCCTGGAAATCTTCAAGACACCTGTTCAGTACTTGTACCACAGTTTGCCCAGAATCAGTATTATGTGTGCATGTCTCACCTCCTATGAGAGTTGGAAGCTCTTCGTTCTGGGCCTTGTTAGTTACTATGTTTCCTGGACTGCCTAGGACAGTCCCTTATATACAATAAAGTGCTCAAGACTTTCGGGTTGAAGATTGCTTGTGTAAGTGTAGTTATACTCACTAGTTATTTCATTTCTTTTAGATATTTGTTTACCACCATTTGCTCAACTTTTTCCAGAAAAGGTTAAAGCAGCATATCTCGTTTTGAAGTAGGCGAAGCAATGGTTTTCAAACCACTTCACCCAAAATCCAGGGTAACCAATACATTTCACATTAATGATCCTATACATGCTCTGAAACTAAACTCTTCCAAAGCACTGTCTTCAGTAACAATGTGCAACACACAAATATTGTCTATTCAATTTTATCCCGCTGTTAAAAGGCTGGTCGTGACCTACTAAATTGATTTCCTAACCCACAAATGAGTCATGGCTCTCAATTTGAAAGACACTAATTGAAACCACCAAGAGGCAGGATTCTGAGAAAGTGCTGGCCAGTGAGTAAACCCGAAGTTTCCATCCTTGAATAGGTGTGGGAGGGAGTGGGTAGTGGCCAAGGTCACTGAGGAGGTGGCTAGGCCTGGACGCAAATTTCTGCCCTCCCAGGGCAGGGAGTAGTGACGTGGACAAAGCCCGGAATATCTTCACCTCCCATTCGGAACCCTGTCTGGCATCCAGGATCATCCTGCTGCCCACCGGTATCCCCCTCGGGGTGAATAACAATGGTTCAGTTCCTTCTCTCTACCCTTCCACCTCTGTGTCACTCCTTCCACTGCCCTCGTTTTAACCCTAAAGACCATGAGGAGGAGAGGGTTGTGTCTTACCCATTCTTGCATTTTCAGTCCCCGGTCTTCAGGTACTCAGTGGGCATCGGCTGAAGAAATGAATGAATAAATACATAAATGGATGACTTATAGTGCCAGAGTTCTGCTGAGTGAGGAGTCACAAGGGATGGACAACTCAAATGCCTTCTGGGGTCAAGCAGATGACGTCATTCCATGAAGTAGGCCACATGGGAGGCAACAGGCGTCACACCCGCTATGCCTCTTGGAAGGCCAGTGTGTATTACTTTCTGGCTGCTGCTGTAACAAGTCACCACAAACTTAATGGTTTGAAACAACAGAAATTTGTTTTTTTACAGTTCTGGAGGCCAGATGTCTAACCCAAGTCTCACAGGGCTAAAATCAAGTTGTCGGCAGGGCTGGTTTCTTCTTGAGGCTCCAAGGCAGATCTACTCTTTCCCTCCTCTGTCCTCTGGTGGTTGCTGGTATTGCCTGACTTGTGGCAGCACCGTTCCAATCTCTGCTGTGCTGTCACTCTGTCTTCTCCCCTTCTGTGTCAGATCTCCCCATGTCTCCCCCTTATAGAGACTCTCATGGCTACAATTAGGGTGCATTCAAATTATCCAGAATAATCACCCCTTCTCAATACGCATAATAATATCCTCAAAGTCCTGTTTGCCATATAAGGTCAAATCCACAGATCTGGGGTTAACTCCGGGATGCCTTGGGCATCATTATTCCGTCTACCACACCATGACTGAGCGGAGTCAGAGGGAGGGTTGGAGCCAAGAGTCTTCTGGGCCAATCTTCTCTCTGCAGACGCAGGAAAGTGAAGACTAGAGGGGGGATGGGACTTGCCCGTGGTTACTCTCCAGTTACGAGCAAGGCCAGGATCACATTCCAGGTCTCTGTGGTTTCCACAGTAGCCTCTTGCCAGAGGTAGCCTGTGGCTCTGGTATATTTTTCTGAACTCTCTTCCTGAACAGTGGTAACTAAAATGCCAGGCAAAGGTTCAGCACCTGTATTTTTCTCCCTAGAACTCAGACATGTTGTCAGTTATTTCGGGACTTCTGGAGTTGAACTAATACATGAAAAGCTAGTGTTACTTTCCACAGAGATGTTGCGTCCTTCAAGTCTTAAGGATTTATAAAGCCCCCATGAGCTGTCAGGGGCACCTTAAAATAAATGTAGTTACTCTCTCTCTTAATCCCATTAATTATTCATGTCTTACTTTCCATTCAAACTACTCATCTCCCAAGGACTCCATACATTTTTTTTTCCTGGTTGTAATCATGCAGTTCAATAAATCCAAAGAAGGTTACAGTCCTGATGATCGGAGGGCCCAAATCCTTTCAGTTCTGCATAGGAAGGGATTAGGAGGTTTAACCTTTTTCTTCTATACTGAACCAGTATTAGGGGAAAAAAACAAACACACTTGAGAACTAACTTAGAAAAAAACACCAAGGAAGATGTGATGTCTCCCCTGATGTAACTCATGGGACACACAGCCAAATGTATCTCTGAATATTTTTTGAGGGGATATGTCCTCCCTAGTGCTGTCTCTGAATATACCCAAATATCTAATCTGTACCTAGGAAACTGACATGGCTTAGTCAATTTCCATAGCTGGCTAGCTAGATAGATAGAGCTCTTTATACATACAGATATACATGTATATATGTACACATGCATTTGAGGGGGACCCAAAAAACCCAGAATTTATTTATAAAAAGTTGCATATTTATTCTTATATGTTTAAACTTCAGTCACCTTCAAAGTTCTCTCCATTTGATGCTATACACCTATCAAGATTTTTCCACTGCTCAAAGCATTTTTGAATTCATCAACTTTGATGCCTTTTAATGCTTCTACCATTTTTTGTTTCACCTCTTCCACATTGGCAAAATGTTTCCCTTTGAGGACTTTTTTCATCTGGGGAAACAAACAAAAAAGTCACTTGGGGCAAG
Source organism: Carlito syrichta (assembly GCF_000164805.1). Lineage (NCBI taxonomy): Eukaryota > Metazoa > Chordata > Mammalia > Primates > Tarsiidae > Carlito > Carlito syrichta. The sequence continues at coordinate 331,113 of NW_007259917.1, forward strand.
ATTGGGTGAATAGTCAGTGTGGGGCACAGGGGTCATGCGGTTTTTGGTAAAAAAACAACAACAACTTCTGAACACTCAGTGCACTGTGGGCAGGTACACTTGTAAATCACCAATCATAAAATGGGCAAATGCACTGAAATCATCTCAAAAACAAACAAAACAAAACTCACTGAAGCCCATTGCAGTCTCTCACAATGATGCTAGCTGGCACACTGATGCTGATGGGTTCCTAGAACGCTTACCTAGCCGGGGAAGCCTGTGTTACAATGAGCCCACCGTTCAGAAGATAATCCCGTTCGTGGGGAGTGTACCCCCTCATCTATACATCTACACACACAGGCATGCTTATGAATCAATGCATATGCATGCGTGTGTTCCTGAACGCCTTTTCAGAATAATGTATCTCATTACTGTGCGCTCATCACCATGTAAAGTAGAATTTAATGATTGTTTTCCTCAAATAAGAGTCCATTCTGAATGTGGGAAGTAGACCTTGTTTTTCTTTGTGATTTTTTTGCTCTTAAGCTCACCAATTGGCAACGCAGATGAAAGCCGGATGTATCCTCTAACAAATGTCTCAATGGGAAAGGAGCTCTGGGTTTTTTAACTGGTGGCCGAGCACCCCACTGATGCGTCAGTCACCCAGAAGAGGGCCTCAATAAAATATTTGGGTTCAGCCCCACAGACAGCAGGACCAATCACGTCCTCAAAGCTTGCACTCAAATACTTGATTAATCCTTGTTTGTGCTGAAAGTTTCCTTATATGTCATCTTTTACAGTAACTAAATTTGGGGGCTTTCTATAGCAGAGAAGGTGAAATAAATACCCCCCAAAGTCAGTCAAGTAGCAAGCAAACATCAGCAAGGAAGGTTACAAAGGACAGCAAGGCCGGGCTTTCAGGCATGGAAAGTGCTCACCCATGCTGAAGGGGGCATTACTCAAACTCCAGCCACTTGTTGATATAAATTCAGTATTCCAGGTAAGTTCATTTTTCAAGTGAGGTTGGAAAAATATCAGTTTTAATACCAGTGAAATCATCTGGGTTGGATTAGGTCTTTATTCCACCAGCTTGAGAACTTTCCTGTCTAGAGTTGCTCTCTGGCTACCCAAATGGTCAACCCTATATATCCATTAGTCCCGTGCAATGAGCACTTCGACTTCTCTCTCCCTCTCTGTCTCTCCGTCTCCTCCCTCAAAAAACAAAACAAAACAAAACAAAAAAACCCAAGTCTTTATTTTGTTCAGGAATATAATATTACCAAGCAATTTTCTTCTGTTTTGCTACCTTTTTAAGTAGCTTGGAATGACTTTTTGCTTGTGAAATGATCATTTGAGACAACAAATTCAAATAAAAGTAGAAATAACTCATATCACTCTGCAATTAACTTGGTCAAATTTAACAAGCATTAATCACTTGCTGACTGGATAGCAGATCCTACCAGGAGCCTAAAGATGAATTAAAGTAGCTTTCCTTTTCTCCAGAACTAGTACTGTCCTCAGACTGGGGTATGAGAATTCTACTCTGGCCCTATACGTAGGCCAGTGCTGTTTAGACTCTGTGCTCCCAGATGTTCCAGGGATCCTGTTTAAAAACTAATTCAGGAGTTCTGGGTGGGACCTGGGATTCTGTACCACTTATGAGTTTAGAGCAGTGCTGATCCTCTTGGACCTGGGCTACATTTTGAGTAGCGAGGCTTAGAAACCCTGCTCTGACCTGTTTCTGGCTGTGCCCTGCCCCTGGGGTAAGTTGTCTTGGGTTTCAAAGGGTAGTGCCCATGTGGGCCATGGTCCCCCACCTTCTCAGCTACACTCTGGGTCCTGAGAACCTGAGATTCCCTTCGTGGATGCTTCCCAGCCCTCAGTCAGGACCTACAAGATGCTCTTTTGTGGGTCATTCTCACACAGGTAGACTGTGCCACCCAGATGCTCACTGTAGGTCCCAGTATTGGTGGAGGTATAAATGGAGATGTAGAAGGAGCTTGGCTGGAGGTCTGAGGCATCTGCACACATGTCCAGGAATTTGTTGACCAAGTCCTGCAGGCAATTCTGCTGCATACCCTAGACAAGTAGGATGGGAGTTGCTTGGAATTCCAAAGAATCTGAGATCTGTAACCTAGTGTCATTGCTCTTCCTCTGGCAACGCTGCAAAGAAGCCTCCTCTATCTTTCCTCTTAGCTCCACCACTAGATTTTGAGTTTGGACCAGGCAGTTGCCCTCTCTGAGCTTCCAAGCTTTTAGCTGCAAAATAAGAGTCAGACTAGCAATCATTGTAGGATTGCCAGTCACCCCCAGGTCGCAAAAATCTGAATGTGTCTTCCTTAGCACCCACTTCATGATTTCAGCTTCACTTATTCACATTAAACGCTCACTAATTAGTGTTATAAGCTTTTCTCTTTTAACACACATGCACTTCTAGGTGAGATGAGAGGTGAAAAGCTGCATGGGACTACCACTTTACAGCAGCAGCACTTCTCAAATGCCAGTGTGCGTATGAATGACCCCGGGATCATGTGAACACACAGATTTTGATTCAGGAGATCTGGGGTGTTTCCCTAGAGTCTGCATTTATGGCAAGCATCCAGGTGAAGCCATGCTGCTGGTCTGGGGGACACACTTTGTAGCAAGTTTCTATAGTGTTATTAATTTTAATCCTTGGATCAGTCTGAGAGGGAAATGATGTTTTATAAAGGCAAAGAATAGAAGACGAATTAATTGATAGCAGGGGTATACAAAAGTGTATCTATCGTTAGGTAATCAGTGAACCATCACTAGTCAAAATATTGGATAGCGTGGATTGCAGTAATGGACTTCATGAAGGGCTGGTCCCTACCCAGCTGCAGCACTGCTGTCCAGTGGCCCTTGGGGGAAGTTTCCTGCATCTTCCTGCCTTGCTACCGTAAAGCAATTTGACCAATAGTGCCAGTCTTCCAACTTTTTAAGTTTCTGAGAACTCAGTTTCTGAGTTCTCTGTGAAATCTTTTGATTTTTAAATGTTACCAGTTAATTCACATTAAACTAACGGGCCAACTAAAAAAAAAAATGTGTGTGAAGACCAAATGCCTATGAATGGACAAGCTCAGAATGGGTGGGTGGAATAGAGCCGGGACACTGGGCAATCGGAAGCCTGCCTGAGTTTCATAAGTGCAGAAGAAGGGGGTTGGCTATAAAATGAAGTGGGAGAATCCAGAAGACCAAAATGGCTACTTCCAAAACTGTTACCGGCTTACTTCATCTCTCCCTCCTAAGGATGATGCAGAATTCCTTTCTGGAGCTTGAGGCAGGAGGAAATGAAGAGGAAGTGGCTCACAGCTGAATTTTGATTATGGTGATGTGTTTTCACCCAGGTCCCTCTCTCCCACTTACTGCCACTGCTGCCCTGTGGCCCTCAGGGGGTGTTTTACCTGCTGAACTGGCTCCGTCTTCATCAGGAAAGGTTCTGTGACCACAGGTTATACAAATCTCTGTGGGTAGCCTTTTGGATGGGAAGATTTCAGAGGGCATCCTCAAAAGAAAGTTGGACAAAATGAGTCAGAGACACATCATCTACTCCAAACTCTCATTTAGTGACAACCCACATTTTTCTGAAGACACAGATGAAAGCCACATTTTGGAGGTCAAGTTTCAGTGCCCTTTTCAACTTCACCTCTAGGTTATGGGGAGAACTAAATGTGAACACATGTGAAAAATGCCTTGTAAACTATAAAACTCTACAAATGTGTCAATGGTTGTTAGGAAGTAGCCGGAAGTCAGGAAGCTTCAGTTAGCATCCCAGGTCTTACTTGCACTGTAAACATAGTCAAGTAACTCAACCCCTTCAAACTTGTCTTCCCACCTGTGAAAATAGGGACAAAGTTTACCTCAGAGAGGTGAGGATTATATGAGATAGTGCATATAAACCACTAAGTATTTTTTCTGACATATAATAGTTGCTGCTCAATAAATGGTAGATAATTTTATGGTTATTGTTTATAACACATCCAAATGCCTCACATTTCTTTTCTTTTAAATGCCTTATAAGGTTAATTAATTTTTATGTCAAAATTAGAAAATACTGATAAATAAAAAAAAAAAACAGTTGTGATCCCCACATCTGTAAGTTAATTACTGATACTAACTCTGAACACTCTTCTAGACTTTTATATACATATTCTATGTGTAAACATATAATTATAGTGTTTTGCAACTTGACTTGGCAACATACTATGAGAAAATTTCCACATCAATAATTGTGTTTTTACAACATTTTAAAGGACTATGGAACGATTCTGCTTCTGGGAAGATGGAGTAGATAAAATTTTCCTTAACCCTTCCCCCTGAGTATAACCAAAAACCTTCAACATTATATATAAAATATATACATAAGAAGATTCTGATAAATGGTCGGAAAATCACAGACTTGATAGAGGACTCGGGACCCAAACAATTACCTAGTGAGAACTTCTCTGGAATTTTCTTAAACCATGTATATTTTAGTATTAGAGCTGAAGAGGCTAGCAACTTGGGAACGCCAAGCACAAACAAACAAACAAACAACAACAACAAATAACCTCAAAAGACCACTCTCTCTAGTCAAAGGACCGGTAAAAAGGCAGCTTAGCAAGACAGACAATTTTAAGGCAATAACTACTGCACTCTAGCCAATTACGACAGGACGGTGATCTACGCCTCCCCATGCTAGCAAAGGCCACGTGGAGAGTCTAGACTTCCATCCTCACCGGTGAGCAGCGACCACATCTGCACCCTGGAGCAGGGTTAGAGAGGGTCAAGCAGGGAGCCAGGACTCTCATCTCTGCCTGGTGACAAGCTCTCCCTCACCACAACACCACGATGTCAGTGGGGAGCAAAAGCTCTTCCCCTACCCAGCAGTAAGGATGAGAGGCCCTCCATGGGGATAAACAGAGGCAGAGTAGGGAACTCGAACTTCTACCATGGCTGAAAATAATGAGGCAGTGTCCCTCTTCTTCCTGCTAGAGTGATGTCAGAGAAAGTCAACTAAAAGAGAAGCCTTTTTAGAAGGCTAAATAGATCTAGATAATATACAAATGTGTAGGTCTCAACCAAAAATAATTTATACCAAGAATCAGGAATATCTCAAACTGAGTAAAAAGACCATCAACAGAGAACAGAGGCAACACAGAAATGGCAAGATGTTAGAATGAATAGTCTGACAAAAATTTTAAAGTAATCATTGTAAAAATGCTTTCACTAGCAACTATGAGCACACCAGAAGCCAATTTAAAAATAGCAAGTCTCAGAAAAGAAATAGAAAGCTTCAGCAAAGAAATAGAAGGTACGTAGAAGAACCAAATAAAATTTTAGACTGAAAAAAATACAATAACCTGAATAAAAATCTCAGTGGATGAGCTCCATAGCAGAATGGAAGAAACAGAGGAAAAAATTGGTGAACATAAAGAAAGAACAATAGGAATTACCAAATCTGAACAGCAGGAAGAAAATAGACTGAAAAACAAATGAACAGAGCCTCAGAAACTGTGAACTATAACAAAAGATCTAATATTTGTGTCATAGGAATCCTGAAAGTAAAAGAGAAAAAGGGTGGGGCTAAAAAAATCCTTGAACAAATTAATGGCTAACAACTCCCCAAATTTGACAAGAAACAGAAACCAACAGATTCAAAAAGCTAAGCAAATCCCAAAGGGAATAAACCCAAATAAATCTACAACAATACATGTCATAGTTAAACATCTGAAAACTAAAAATGGACAAATCTTGAAAGCAGCCAGAAAAAAAAAATGCTTTACATATAAGGGAAAAACAATTAGAATAGCAGCAGGTTTCTTATAGAAACCTGTGAGGCCAGAAGAAAGTGGCATAATATTTTTTAGGTGCTGCAAGAAAAAAAAAAATCCTTCAGGAAAGAAGAGGAAATAAAGACATTCTGAGATGGAGGAAAGCAACGTGAACTTGTTGCCAGCAGATTTAGCCCAAAAGACTAGATAAAGGACGTGCTCCAAACAGAAGAGACAGTATGATAAAAGAAGGAACCTTAGAGTATTAGGGAGGAAGAAATAGGAAAGGCAAAAATACAGGTAAATACAATAGGCTCTCCTTCACCTCGAGTTTTCTAAATTATGTTTGATAGTTGAAACAAAAATTATAACACTACCTGACGTGGTTCTAAATGTATGTAGAAGAAATGTTCAAGATAATTGTGTTATAAATGAGGAAGAGTATAGAGATTAAGTGAAGGTAAGATTTTTATACTTCACTAAAACTGGTAAAATGTCATTACCAGTAGGCTGTTGTAAGTTATGTATATATAACACCTACAGTAATCAGTAAAAAATAAAATAAAATAAAATCTATACAATGAGATATACTAAAAACATAGATAAATCAAAGTAGAATTCTATAAAATGTTCAAACAACCCTCAGGAAGGCAGAAAAGAGAGAACAATGAAAAACAGAATAAGTTGAAACTAAAAATTAAATGGTAAACTTAAATCCTAACATATTACTATATAAATTAAATGTAAAAGGTCTTAAAATATCAATTAAAAGCTAGAAATTGACAGAGTGGATCAAAAATCATGGCCCAACTATCTGCTGTCTACAAACAACTCATTTCAAATGTAATGTTTTTGACAAGTTAGAAGTAAAAGAATTAAAGAAGATGTATGCTCAGTCAAAGAAAAAGTCAGGCCTGGTGACTCAGCCTGTAATCCTAGCACTTTGGGAGGCCAAGGTAAGTAGATTGCCTGAGCCCGTGGTTTTGAGACCAGACCAGGCAACTTGACAAGACTTCGTCTCTACAATAAATCAAAAATTTGTCAGGTGTGGTAGTGCGTGACTAGAGTTCCAGCTACTTGGAAGGCTGAGGCAGAAGGATCCCTAGTGCTCAGCAGGTCGATGCTGGGGTGGCCGTGAGTGTGCCACTGCAGTCCAACCTGGGCAACAGAGTGAGACTCCAACTTAAAAAAAAAAAAAAAAAAAGAGACAAAAATGGCTACATGCATATCAGATAAAGTAAAATTCAGAATTAAAAAAACTACCGGAGACATTATACAATGATGAGAAGATAAATCTAACAAGATATAACAACTCTAAATGTATATTCAACAAAAAAAATAGAGCTGAAAATACACAAAGAAAAATCTAGTAGAAATAAATTTATAATAATAGGCAAAGACTTCAACACCCTCCTCTCAACAACTGACAGAAAAACTAGATAGAAAATCATAAGAGTAAGTATATAGAAAACTCAGCAACACCATCAACCAAAACAATAGCAAATACACACTCTTTTTAAATGTCCTTGCAACATATATCAAAATAGATCATACTCTGAGCCATAAAACAAACCTCAGCAAATTTGAAATTGAAATCTTGTGGTGTGTGTTCTCCAACCACTATGGAATCAAACTAATAATCAATAGCATGAAGAAAACAGCGAAATCTCCAAGCACTTAGAAACTAAACAACACAATTCATGTGTTCACAAACAAATAATCCATGGATCAAAGTCAAAGTCTCAAGAGTAATTAATACACGTAGCTGAATAAAAATAAGAATATAGTGTATCAAAATTTGTGGGATAGAGTTAGATCGCTGCTGAAAGGGAAATTTATATCCATAAATCCATACATTAAAAAAGAGAAACCCATAATGTATGCTCCCACCATAAGATCTTAAAAAAAGAGCAAACTTAAACCCAAAGCAAACAAAAAGAAGGAAAGAATAATCATAAGTATAGAAATCAATGAAATAGAAAACAAAAAAAGTGAAAATCAATGAAACAAAGAATTGGTTTTTTGAAAAGATCAATAATACTGATAAACCTGTAGTAAGAAAAACAAAGAAAGAAGACACATTACCAATATCAGGAATGAAATAGCAGATATCACTACAACCCTGCAGACATTCAAAGAATGATAAGAGAACACTCTAAGAGGATGTTACACACAGAAATTTTACATCAAGATGAAATACATCACTTTCTTGAAAAAGACAAACTATCACAGCATTATATCCAAAGTGAAAAAGATAATTTTCACTACCCCAATAACTTTTAAGAAAAATTATATTTGTAATTTTAAAACTCCCGTAAATGAGATCTTCAGGCCCATATGGTTTCACTGGAGAATTCTGCCAAATGTTTAAAGAAAACATAGTACAAATTTTACATAATATCTTCCAGAAAATAGAAGAGAGACCACTTTTCAATTTATTTTATGAAACTGGTATTACTTCAAAACCAAAACCACACATAGACAGCATGAAGAAGAAATAAAACTACAGATGCTCATGGATATGTGTACAAAAACTCTTAGTAAAATATTTAAAAAATAAAATTCAGCAATATATGCAAAGAATTATATACCATGATCAAGTGATCTTTGCTCCAGGGATGCAAGGTTGGTTCAATGTTTAAGAATCAAAGTAATCTACCATTTTATAGGATAAACAAGAAAATCACATGATCATATCAATTGAGGCAGAAATTCATTTGACAAAAATCAATGTGGATTGGAAGATTCATCAGAAGAAAAGTGTCATCTCCATTAACTGATATACAGGCTTAATGCAACTCCTGTAACATTTTAGCAAGTTTTTTGTAGATATAGATAATATTCTTCTAAAATGTAGGTGGAAAGGCAAGGGAACCAGAATGACTAAGACAGTTTTGAAAAAAGAAAATGAAATAGGAAAAATCAGTCTACCTAATTTTAAGACTTTTTATATAGCCACAGAGATCAAGACTATGTGGTATTGGCAGGGGGTAGACATATAGTTTAATGGGAGAGAATAAAGAACTAAAAAACAGACCCAAATATGCTCACCTGATATTTGAGAAAGATGTAAAGGAAATTTAATGGGGAAAGAATAGCCACTTCAACAAACAGTGCTGGAATAATGGACACAAAATGAATCCTGGTTTATGTCTCACATCTTATGTAAAAATTAACTCAAAATTGGCTTTAGACTCATATGAAGAGGGACCCAAAAAAACTGGAATATTTTGGGGAGGGTGGGTCCTTTGTACTACAGGCTTGCCCCTCTAGGTAAGTGTTCGAGGGACTCATCAGCATCACTGTGCCAGCTAGCATTGTTATGAGAGACTACATTCGACTTGAGCGAATTCTTTTGTTGGCAAACAGGGGACTGGGTTCTTCCGCCATGACAATATACCTGCCTACATGACACTGAGTATTCAGCAGTTTTTGACCAAAACTGGCATGATCCTTGTGCCTTACTCTCCCTATTCATTTGATCTCACCCCTAGTGACCTTTTTCATTTTCTTTTTTCTTCCAGAATGAAAAATGTTCTCAAAGGAAAATGTTTGCCTGATGTAGAAGAGGTGAAACCAAAACAGCAGAAGCACTAAAAGACATCAAAATTGATGAGTTCAAAATTGATGAGCAGTGCCAAAGCATTTCGATAGGTGTATTGCAGCAAATGGAGAGTGCCTTGAAGGTGACTGAAGTTTAAACATGTAAGAATAAATGCACAATTTTTTTTATAAATAAATTCCATTTTTTGAGGGTTCCCCTTATATGTAAAACATAAGACAATAACGCTTTTACTTAAAAAACAGGGCTGGGTACAGTGGCTCAAGCCTGCAATCCAGCACTTTGGGAGACCGAGGCAAGAGGATTGCCTGAGCCCAGGGGTTCCAGACCAGCCTGAACAACTTGGTGAGGCCTCATCTCTACAATATATCAAAAAATTAGCCTGGCATGGTAGTGTGCACCTGTAGTGGAAGCTACTTGGAAGACTGAGGCGGAAGGATCATCTGAGCCTAGCAGGTCAACGCTGGGGTGGCCGTGAGCAGCAAGCCACTGCACTCCAGCTTGGGCAACAGAGTGAGACTCTAACCCAAAAGAAAACAAAACAAAACCAAAAAAATCACCCCCCAAACCAGGATAGATCTTCTGGGTCTAGGGCTAGGTAAAGTGTTCTTAGACTTGATACCAAAAGCATGATCCATAAAATAAAAAAATAGATAAATTATACTTCATCAAAATTTGAAACTTCTGTTCTGTAAAAGACTCCATTAAGGAGGTGCAAAGACAAGCTACAGGTGAGAGAAAATATTTGCAAGACACATATCTGACAAAAATTAATTTGTAGCGTGTATAAAGAACTCTCAAACTCAACAGCAAACAATCCAGCTAGACAAAAGACATTTCACTAGAGAAGGTATACAGATGGCAAACAAGCACATAAAAGATGTTCAGCATCATTAGCCATTACAGAATGCAAATTAAGACCACATGACATAGTACTACTCACCTATCAGTATGACTAAAACAAAAATTAGTGACAGCATCAAATTCTGATGAGACTGCAGAGAAAATGCATCATTCATGCACAGCTGGTGGGAATGTAAAATGGTAAAAACAACTCTGGAAACAGTTTTCCTGTTCCTAATAAACTAAACATGAAGCTACCATGTTTACTCTTGGGCAACCTACCAGTTTACTCTTGGGCATTTATCCCAGAGAAATGAAGAACTATATTCACACAAAATCCTGCAGAGGAATGATTATAGTAGCTTTATTTGTAATAGCTCCCCAACTGGGTACAATCTAGCTATCCTTCAGTGGGTGAACAAATTGTGGTACATCCATACTACAGAATACTATTCAGCAGTAAAAAGAAGCAAACTATGGATACATGCAACAACCAGGATGAGTCTTCAGAGAATTATGTGGCGTGAAGAAAGCTAGTCCTAAAAAGTTTTACATACTGTATAATTCCACTTATATGACATTCTTGAAATGATACAATTATAGAAATGGAGAAAGAAATGAGTAGTTGCTATAAGTGAAAGAGGACAGAGTGAGAGACAGTGGATGTGACTAAGAAAAGGAAACACTCTTTATGAAACATTCTTGAGGTGTGGAAAACTTTCTCTATCTTGTGCTAATGTTCTAAAGTTTTATAAAATGCTACCATTGAGGGACACTGGGTCAAGAGTGCCTCGGTTCTTTCTGTATTATTTCTTACAACTGTTTATGAATCTACAGTTATCTCAAAATAAAAAGCTTACTTAAAAACGCGAGAGTTCAAAAAAATACTGCAGATCATTACATCCAGTGAATATGCTGCAATATTTTCAACCAATTTCTTATTATTTGGACATTTGGGTAGTTATTAATTTTATCATTTCGGAAAACAAAGAGATGAACAACCTTGCAGCTAAATTTTAGCACACTACCATCCTTACTCTTCTTTTTATACATCCCCAGAAAGGGAATAACTAATCAAAGGTTCACATATTTGTCCTCACTATTGGGACCCCTTGAATCCAAAGTACAGAAAGATTCAATATTTGAAAGCTTTAAAGTTATAGGTGTATTCACGATAAGAACAGGAAGAAATTTTTTTAATATTTGAAAACATTACATTTATGGGAGTATTCACGATAAGAACAGGAAGAAAATTTTTAATGTTTGAAAGCATTACATTTATGGGAGTATTCAAGATAAAAACAGGAAGAAATTTTTAAAAAGATACTGGTCTCCTCTGAATATATTTTGAGCAATTTAGGCATAAGAGCTTGCTAATATAGCATAATAAACACTTTTAAAGGTTTTAAATACATATTTCAAAGTTTTTATTATTTGAAAAATGTGGATAGTACTGTTCCCTACCTTCTAAAATTGTTGTGGGGATAAAACACATGGAATGCACTCAGAAGAGAGCTTGGCACATAATAAAGATTCAATAAATGTTAGCTGCTATTATGATTTTGAATGTAACTGAAATCCATAAATAGTGTAGCAATTGATACTAGCCAGTAAGAAGAAGTCCATCACTTCACATCCTTGCCAACCCTATGCATTGCCAGACATTTTCATCTTTTTCACGTTTTATTGTTATTTTAATTTGCATTTCTTAGATTACTAACCAGTTGGAACACATTGCTCATGTATTTGTTGGCCATATGCATACACAGATAAATACATATATAAATTATATATATATAATTTTGTGCCTTGCCTGTTTTGTCCATTTCTTTATCCATTTCTCAATTAGGAAGTTTCTGATGCTTTGAAGAAATTTTTAAATAGCAAAGTCATCAACTCTTTTGTGTATGTAGTGAAAGTATTTTTTGTTTAGCTTTTAACTCTTTAAATTTGTTTTTTGATACAAAAAGTTATAAAAGTTTTAGGTAGTCACATTTACCAATAATGTCTTTACGATTTTTGCTATTGTCATTTTGTAAGAACCTTTATCATAAGAACATAGTCCACATTTTTAGTGCCTTTATTTTCTTTAGTTTTTATTGAATCTTGAGTGCAAAGAATTGCTTATCTATGATGCACTCTCATCATTGGGGCATGCATGATCCCCTTATATATATTAATTTCTCTGACTCTAAGAATGTGATACACACCCATGAACCTAACACTTAATATAATAACTAGTATCTTGAAATAAGTTGCATTCCTTCATGCAACCTACACATGCCCAATCTCCTGCCTCCTTCTACTTGAGAAAACCATTCACAAATGTTTGCTTTCTTCTTTTACACAGTTTTGTCTTATCTATATGCTATCCTAAGAAGTATATCTTTAAGTTGTTTTTGTTCTTACAAAAAGAACATCATATTGCATGTAACTTCTGACACTTTTTCTCCACTTAATATTATTCTGCTCAAAGTGATCAATATATCTGCGTTCCACAGTACTTTTGACTGCTGAACATAGTCACTCCCCCATTTATGGACATTTGGGTCACTGTTACACCTAGCACTGTTCTGAATGCATTCACACATGTTTTTCCTGGAGTGCAGATTAAAAAGTTTCTGTTGGGTATATATTCAGGTATAGACTTGCTAGGTTATGTGGAATATGCCAAACTGTGCCACTATGCAAGGTGGTTATATATCTTTTCCAGATGACTTGTTTAAAATAAACCAGGAGACCATATCCTTCCCAATACTTGGTATCGCTAGACTTCAAAGATTTTTGTCCATTGAATGGTGTTATGGTATCTAAAATAGTATGTGTATGAGTATTGGATAAAAAATGGTATCTCAGCCGGGCTCGGTGGCTCAGCCTGTAATCCCGCGCCTTTGGGAAGCTGAGGTGAGCAGATTGCCTGAGCCCACGGGTTCGAGACCCGCCTGGGCAACTTGGCGAGAC
>NW_007259917.1:344248-347789 GCF_000164805.1 Carlito syrichta
CAGTCTGGGCGACAGAGTGAAACCCAAACTCAAAAAAAAAAAAAAAGGTATCTCATTATGCTCTTGGTTAGCATGTCCCTACTATTCTTTTATCTATTGGTTTATGTGTTTTCTCTGCTGAAAGATGCCTATTTGTGTTTTGTCATTTTCTTTTTAATCTTTTGTATGTAAATCTTTAGTAATATAAAAAGTATTTTTGGTTAACTGCTCTGATTTTAAGAATGTGATATGCACCCATGAGCCCACCACCCAATATAACTAGGATCTTGAAATAATTTACAAACCATTTTTCCTATGACATCCAGTAAAAAATGTGTGCAATTCATGTCATTAATTTGAGATGTCAACTTTACCTTACACTGAGGTTTTATAAATACATGAAATCTTTTCTATACTCTCTATTTGGTTTCATCACTTGATCTGATTTTCAAACTGCCATCATCCTGTTAAAGTTATAGCTTTATGAAACACATGATTAGGTCGTTTTATTCTTTTTTCCAAAAGTTGCTTGGGTATTCTCAATGCATTACTGTGAACTTTAGAATTACCCTGCCAAATTCCCTTATACCCCAACCTCTCAGCTCCCTCATCCTATTGATTTAACTTACATACACATTTGTCCCTTGGTATCTGTGGAGAATGGGTTCCAGCACCTCCCTTGGTATAAAACTCCCTAGATGCTAAAGTTCCTGATACAAAATGGCACAATGTTTGCATAACCTACAAATATCTTCTGTATTTTAAATCCTCTTTAGGTAACTTATAATATCTAATATAGTATAAATAGTTATATTGTTTAGGAAATAACAACAAGAAAAAGTTTGTTCATGTTTAGTGCAAAGGCAATTTTTTCTGTATATTTTTTTATCCATGGTTGGTAGTAAAAGATTTTTTGGATGTAAAAGACCAAGAGTAAATAAATTTGAAAATTGAAGTCTTCACAAAATTAAGAACATGGCCTTTTTCTCCATTATTTGAGTAGTATTTTGAAATATTACTCAAGAAAGTTTGTAGATTTCTCCATAAACTTTCTTCACAGTCTTCTTAAGCTCGTAATAAAGATCTTAGGTTATGCTGATGACAAAATAATTGCTGGTCTTTCTTGTTCAGGTTGTCTTAACATCACACAAGTAACCAACAGCCTTGTCTAGGTAGATGCCTCTAACACAGTTCTGCTGGAAAGCCCCTGCTAATTCAGCTGGAGACAGTTGTATCTGCTGTGCAACTAGCCCATGACAGCTAGCATGGCTGTTTCAGCTTCATAGACCTGGCACATATCAGCTCAGTTGGTTAGCATAAGATTAATAATTCAGCAAATGATTTCATTAATTTAATGAAAGGTACTCAGTTGAGTACCTTTCTATAAGCCTAGTTTTGCAGGCAAAGCAGTTGAAACCCTACGTTACTGGAACACAGTCTTTCTTCATTTGCCAATACTCTGTAAAGCACATCTTCACATTCATTTTCTCCTTCAATAAGAGACCTTCACATAAGAAGGGAGATGTAACACATTCATATGCGTCCACATATAATTGGAAATATATTTTATTTTTTCAAATCTATCTTGGTTTACAAAAAAAAAATCAACCTTTGCAACCTGTGGTCTCTATCACCAGGCAGGAAGGGCATGAAAATATGCTCCCCATTTGAAGGCTGGGAAACCCTCAGCACGCTAGTGCTGACCAGCACTTTTGAGAGAAACAGCAGACCCAAGGGCTGGTAATGTGTACTAACGAGCTTTGTATCCCGAAATCCATATTGCAGAAGGGATTGAAATCTACAGAAAGCCACATCTGTGTGCTCCTCACCGACCCCAGCAAGAAGCCTGAATACAGCATGTCATTATGATTAATTGTGGGTAATGAGGGTCTTATGAACTCAAGAAAGAGAAGCGTTTGTTTCTCTGCTGCTAGTTATAGCCTCCAATTTGTTTTCAAGCGTTCTACAGAGGAGAGCCAAAATAGAATAGGAAACGACTATTCTACAGCCACCCTTTACTTCCCCGCCAGACATTTCAGACCATTAACATGCAAGTACTGATTCTGGATTTTGTGAACTCTTTCGAGAATGTGATAAAGAAAAGGTTTCCCAGTTCAAAGGATCTTTATAGAGCCCAACTGTAGGAGATCTGCTGTGATTTCTGGGAAGCTAAGTGGTGCTCAGAGTTCAGATGCAAATAGGACAACAGAACATGGCGAATAAAAGAATTATTTTATGGAAGCAGCGGGGGTTTCGTCATTCTTTAACCTACCAGAAGGTGGTGCAAATTCACTGCTGATACAGTGAAGGGGGAATGTGGCTTGCTTTCTAGAGTCCTAGAGCCCTGCCCTGTCCAAGTACTGGAGAGAGAGAGAGAGAGAAAGAGAGAGAGAGAGAGAGAAAGAGAGAGAGAGAGAGAGAGAGACACTGACATATTTAAAAACAAATTAAACAGACAAGAAGATTTCATCATTTTAAAAACAAATAACTCCCCTTCAAGGCGTCTAAAATCTGCCAACTTATTTCTTGCAGGGACTCAGTTAACGTGAGTCAAGTTAATAAAGAAGCATGGGACAAAGATTTGAAGAAGATAATTTCAAATATCTTAATGTAATAAAATTACTAAGACAGGATATTTAATGTCTTCAGACAAACTTTACATTAAGGAAATAGCCTATACTGGAGGTTCTAACAAATAGTAAAGTGGTGAATTAGACACATATTTTTCATCATATTTCAAAAATATCCGTTATAGTATTTTAATATTTGGATGTGGAAAAATATATTTTGGATGAAGCACTGTGACTTCTCTTTCGTGCCGCTGCGTGTGCATTTTTGAAATAAAAATGAAACCTTCTCCCAGGAAGACAATATAGGATGTAGAAGACCCAACAAGAGTGTTTTAAAAAACAAACAAAAACAGAAGAAAACAAAACCCACCATTAACAACAACAAAAATAACAAAAACCTCCTCGTTTGGCACTGAAAGCAAGCCCTGGTTTAGAGCAACTCATCAGAGGTGTGAGCCCCGGCGCCCACTTTTCCAGGAATCAAACCATTTTTAGAGATGGAACATCTACCTGGAAGGGAGAAAGTTTTAAAAATATATATATATATATTACTTAAGTAAAATATCTACTGGGGCACTCTCCAAAAATCCTCTCCTAAACTCTCTTACACACACACACACACACACACACACACACACACACACACACAATTTCTGAATAAAAACAAACAAAAAACCCGAACCATCTTACAGAGAGTACAAAACAAAGACCCATAAGAAGCCTTGAACATTTCTGAATTAGAATCTCTAAAGAAAACGCATCCAAAGGGTGACCTCAGAGTTCTGGGTTAGAACTGATTTCTCAGTCCGAAATCCATCATGGGTTCAACAAATGTTACCGGGGAGGACAACGTATCGTTGTTCCGAACTAAAAATCTAGCTTTTAAGAAATTAATGTGCTCTCCGTATTGCCGGATTACATTTCCATTTAACTTTGGTGCCGGGCCTCGTAATTAGTTTCTCTTGATCTGTTTCTTGGAAGGGGGGGGGAGG
>NW_007259917.1:349190-391396 GCF_000164805.1 Carlito syrichta
GGCGGGGGCGGCCGGGGCCAGGTGGAAGGTGCCGCGGGGTTAAGCGGCGTCGGGCCTGGGGAGGGCCTCACTTCCTCTTGGTTTTGTCGCCCTTTGTGGTACATGCGGGGGCAAGCAAGGTCTGCCAATCACCGCCGGTCCCCTTTCTTGTTCCGTAAAGACGGGGTCGTCACAGCAACAGGGACATGACAGGCTGGTATCTCGCTCGAGCTCCGGGGGGCCCCTAATAGGATTGAAGCGAAAGATCCAGCGAATGGTTTCCTATTTTAGGCCCGTGATAACTCCCAACTGCTTGCATATACACGGGCCTTGCAGTATCAGGAGGCAACTTTGAATCCCAGGAAAGAGCAGCCTGTTTTCTAGCAGGGTCTCTTCTGGAAAACCCTGTGGGATCCCCCCTCCCTCTCCATCCTCCACCCTCCCCTTTATTTGGGGGAGGGAGGGAGGTCCCCTCCTCTGATTTTTGCCTTCCACCCCTCCCCCAGAAGCCGAAGGTGTCATTTCCTTTCATTAATTCATTTTACCAGCTCAGAGTAAATACTCCATTTAGAGGAAACAAAGGCAGCCCCTTTTTGGTATTCAGTTGAAGTCCCCGGGTGGGATCAGAAGTTTGCACATCTTTTGGAGAGCTGGGCCTTGGATGCGGTTCAGGCAGACGCCTCTCCGCGCCTCCTCGACACACACACACCTACAGGAAACACAAAGCCACCCGAGGAGGCATGAAAAGGTTTCTCTCCCCCAGGCCATGTAGGCCCCAAAGGAAACGTGAAGTCACGTGGGTGTGGGGAGTGCGAGTGGCGGGTGGGTGTCCTTGTGTGTGTGTGTTTACGGAGTAGGAAGAGGAGATCGATGAAATGCGTGGGGCGACGAGAGGGGCGGTTTGCTTCCACCCTCCAGACCTGGGGAAACCCGTCAAAAGAGACTGACTTCAAAAAACCCAGACTGCCTGGGAAATCTGAATGCAAACAGCCCTGGAATAATCGGCACCCCCAACATCTGTCACCGCAGCTGTTTCCTTTCTGGTTGGTGAGAGAACCTATCTCTCTCCCATGGGCTGGCAATGAACTCCAAGTAAGGCGCCCAGAGTCTTTCTCTTTCAAACAGAATTCTCCAGGTCTCTATGTACACAGCCTGTTTAAAAGTAAAACAACACAAAACAGACTAGCATGACATTACCACCTCTTAGATGAAAATAAGTAGCCTAGTAAAGGTTAGGAAGACTTATTTTTGTCATGTGGTCACAGATGGGGAAACTGAGGCGGGGGTCGGAGGTGGGCAGCCGGTGAATTTTCTGATTGATATCCAGGGACGAATCAGAATTGATAAATCTAATCCTCAGCCCATTATATTCTGCTGGGTGTCTTGGAAGGTGCTCCGTTAAAAAAAGAATAATTTTTAAATTACTAATTTCATTCAATCCACAGATAATTATTGAGTTTCTAGAATGTAGAAGACAAAATGCTTTGTGTTGCAGGTGGGAAAGAGTGAAATATGGTTCCTGCCCTAAGAGAAGATAAGATGTCTTCTGGGAAGGGCACTGTGACAAGCAAGGACAAGGATACTGGGAAGTGCAGGGATACAGTGAGGTGGTAACCTAGAAGTTGAGGTTGGCTGGGATTTTGAGGTGGGAGAAAGTCATTGAAAATGCAGGGAACAGCATGCAATCCAGTGGGAACAGCAAATTAGTTCCCCAGGGGATAGAGAGAGAGAAGGCAGGGATGCAAGAGGAGAGAGCAAATCCCAAGCTAAGGCTTGCCTGTGGAGTGGTGGGTAGCCCCAAGGTGACAGACCTAGGGTTTATTTGTGTAGGATGAATCTGGGGCTGATGGTCCCGCAGGGATTTGGGTTCTGGAGAACGCCTAGATTCCAAGATTCCAGTGAGGAGGCTGGGGTGGGCTTGAGGGGAGAAGACTGCTGCAGGCTTAGTGGCAGGAGGATAGAGAGAAAGAATGATTTGGCAAGAATTGATGGCCAAAGGACATAGAGCTCACAGCAGAGGCAGAACAGGCTACCAGGCCTTCAAGCCTGGGTACCCAGGGAATAAAAGGCAGCTTTGTTATGTGCAAGGAATTAAAACAGCATTTAAATCCAGCATTGCATGCAGAGTGTTTACAACCAGAACACTTCATGATAACAGAAAAACTCAGACACCGACATGATGAAGAGCTTTCTTTGTCAGAGCCGGACACTTGTCCTCATGGCCGAGCCTGAGCTGGACTTAGAAAGCCAGGATCTCAGAGCTCAGTGACGTTATGAGGTGGGCAGAAAAGCAGCCCGGTGAAACTGTACTTTCCCCAAGACACATTATTCCTTCTTAGCACTCATTTCAATTTTTAATACAGTTATTGAGAAAGGAAATTAGAGACAGATATCCCAGAGGCCTTTTCTCAGCAACTCCCAGCCAGTGAGAAAATGTCCAGTGATAAAACTGATCCGGCACTTATTTACTTCTCAGTTGTATCCGGTGTTTGCTTAAGAATGTTCTGGTGGGCAGACGCCTTGACCATCACGCGGCAAAGGCAGGCTAGAGGGTGGAAAGTAGTGAAAATGGCATTGGACTGGACATTCGGGTCCAGAGTGCCCTTTCTGGTTCTGCCTTCCGGGCTGTGGGACCCCATGTCAGTCGTCAGCCGGGTGACCTCAAAGGCTTTTTCCAGCTCCAGGTGAGTGGATCAGTGATGTGCCTCTTTCTTCGAATTTTCCCAACAGTTTCTTCTTATACTCCGTGTCCTGCTTTGCATGAGCAAACAGAAAGGATATTTATGCCTGATGATTTAGACTTTAGTCTGGTTTTTAATAGCCTTATTTACAGTGAACTTTATTAACATTTTGAAAGCATCATTCCCTCCATCCTCACTTGATCCACAAAAACTGCCATGTAAAGTGAATGAGCCAGGGGTTTTATCCCCAAATGTACGACTAATGATAATAGTGATAATTCCTATTTATAGAGTGCTTGCTGCGTGCCAACACATGCCTTACAGTAAATATCTCAATCACCACAATCTTGCTGGTATTGCTATCCCCACTTTACAGATACAGATCAGGAAGCAGAGCCTTACAGGAGCTAGACCTCCTTGAATGCCTCCTGCTCCTTGAAAGCTGAGTTAGGATTTCAATCTTGATCTGCGAACTCAACTACGTGCTCTCTAAGACCTGGGGAAGTCATACAAAGGTGCCAACTGTCTTCCTCTCTTTTCCACTATTTTTCGTGTTCTTTTACCATCTACATCATCAAAGGAAGCTCTTGGCCAATGTGACCCTGCATGAGCTTTGTGGACTTCCATGTGAAATATAAGGGCCCAGATCTAAATCAAGTAAGCTGTTGACAAATGTCTGTCAAGCATCTGGTACATGGCTATCCCTCCACTATGGGCTTCTGGACCCTGAAAACATTAGAAATGTCTCCTTCTTTAAGGATCACAATGTGAGATGAAGAAACCAGTGGAACCAGTGCAGCATCAGTGAATGGGCAGTATTGTGTTACAATGGAAACCACCAAACTTCATGGAAGATTCACTCTGCTTCTGCTGCAGTGGACTGTTTGGCTCAATTCTTGTGACGTGTGGTAGGCCCTCTCTAAACCTGGCTGCTATACAGTTTAGAGCCTGCTGACAAAACCTACTGACAAAACACTGGATCAAAGTGAAGGCAGTTGGGGAGTTTGTTGTGTCTCCAGAGGCTTCTTTGTCCTGAGTTTTGGTTGGCTTCCTGGTATTTTAGCCCTGAAATTAGTAGGTATGCCAAACAGACTCTGTTCTGGATATTTATTGCTATATAACAAAACAGTAAAACAGTAGCTTAAAGCAATGCACATTTATTCTGCTTTTGAATCTGGGGTAGACTGGGCTCAGCAAGACAGTTCTTTCTGGGGTTTCTCAGAGACTTGTAGTCATATGGTTCTGGGGCTGAGGTTGTCTAGAAAACTTCTTCATTCATGTGTCTGGAGACTGGGCTGGGAAGACTCAAACAGCTGGGACTCCTTGGGCATCCCTTTCTAGGTGGTCTCTCAGCATGGCCTCTCTGCCAAACCAGAAGGCTTGGGAAAGCTCTCAGTAGCCTTACTTGGGTCCTGTGCCCATTCTTTTTTTTTTTTTTGAGTTGGAGTCTCACTCTGTCGCCCAGACTGGAGTGCAGTGGCCGCTCCCAGCCCCCACAGCCTCGACCTGCTGGGCTCCGGCGATCCTTCCGCCTCAGCCTTCCGAGTAGCTGGAATTACAGGTGCGCGCTACCATGCCCGGCTGATTTTTTGATTTATTGTAGAGATGAGGTCTCACTGCCCAGGCGGGTCTCAAACCCGCGGGCTCAGGCAATCCACTCACCTCAGCCTCCCAAAGGTGCGGGATTACAGGCTGAGCCACCGAGCCCGGCCCTGTGCCCATTCTTGAACCAATCTCTGTGGCTGGAGGGAGGCTGTACTTTAATTGGCCAGACCCGGAGCATATACTTCCCCCGGGTTAGCCCTACCCAAACTACTGAGACTGAGTGAAGAAAAGTAGTGGTTCCCAAGGGAAAATTGAAGTTTGCGTGAATGATGGAAAGCAAGACTAGCTGAGGTCCACTCGAAGTCCTTGTCTCTTGCTGTTGTTCAATAGATGTTTGTTGGTGATGTAATGGATGGGAATAGGTCTATCACCCCTTGCCCTGAAATGCTGAGACCAGCAGCTTCTCTGTCTAGACCAGAAGCTACACACAGTCCTATTACCCAGGGGTTGGGGCAGTGGACAGCTTGGGGGTTTCATGAACCTATACCTTAGCCAAACTTGAATTTTCCTACATCTGTGCCTTTGCTTATGTTATCTCCTCCACTTGGAATGGCCCTCCTATCCCTTTCTACTATTTGCAACTAAATTGTCCAACTTGTAAGGTCTAGTTTATGATCACTCTAGCCAAGACGAATTTTTCTTTCTCCCCTCTCTATAACCCTGCTACTCAAAATCAGGTCCAAGTGCCAGCAGCACCAGCGTCACCCAGAATCCTGTCAGCAATGCTGAGTCTTGCTGCCCTCCTCAGAGCTACTGAATCAGAATCTGCATTTTAACTTGATACTGGGTGGTGTGTAGGCTCAGTAAAGTCTGTGCAGCACTGTCCTAGAGAAGCAGTTATCAAAGTGTCGTCCGGGGAACGTTGGAGGTCCCCAAGATCCTTTCAGCAGGTCTAACGGGTCAAAACTATTTCCATAATAACTGCTAAGATTGCATTTCCTTTCTGACTTTCCTTCTCCCATAAGCATTTGGGGGAATTTTCTAGAGGCTCCGTGACGACTCAATCCCTCTGGTGGCTGATAGACCATGTACTTACATGTTCTTGCATTCAGCAAGTTTGTTTTCTTTTCTGATGTGATAAGTACAAACAGGCATAACACACATAATGATTGTTAAGAGTTTAAAGGGATTCTGAGGCCAAAACATCTAAGAACTGCAGCTCTTGCTCTTAAGCCTTCTGCTCTGGGTAGGGGAGGTGTTGCTTTTGTCCCTGCACCTGGCTTCTAGGCTCATTGGAAACCTCGAATGAGGATGGCCTGTACATCCTTAGCCCTGAGGACAAGGATGGGTTACCTCCTTTTACCCTGGGTGTCTAGCTTCATGAAATTCTTTTGTTGGGCTCATGGCTAGACAGCTCTTCAATATGTATATTCGCTGATAACTTTGAAAATTAGAAAGTTCTTTTGAGTAACTTTAGAACATTTTATATCACCCCCTGTTCATCTTTTTAAAAATTTATGGCACTTTTCATTTTTCCACTCACAGTGTTCAACTCCCTATGAGTAGAGGAGAAATTCTTGTTCCAATTAAAGAAAAGCAACACAAGTTAAGAAAAGATGGATGACCTTCCAACATCATGAAATGAGCCAGTGGCATTTGGAACCTGAATCTTGAAATCCCTAGACTCCTTGTTGCTAGACTGGGGATTGAGAAAGTCCATACATGAGCCCAGGGTGTCCTGATGCCTTACTGCAGAGAGAAGCTGAAACACCAAGTGGAGGACAAGTCAGCTGCTGCTCAGATGGCAGCAATGATGTGGGTGACATGGATGTGGCCAAGGCTTGCCTGCCCTGTCTGGACTCTGTCTGTTTCTCTGGGGCTTTCCATGGTCACTGCACCGGGCTAGGTCCTGTTCTTGAGAACACTAGTTCTTTCTTTCAGCAGTCTGAAGAAATGTGCATGTCTGTTATCCTGACTCTTCCTATGAGGCAATGGAAGCTTTGAGAGTAACTGGTTCAAAAACACAGTGAATAAATGGCAGATTTTGCCTTTGAACACCCGCTCCTCTGCTCCCGCCAGAATCCCTCTGGTTCTCTTTCCTGATGGCTTGACTTCTTTGAGGGGCTAGGCTTATGATCTCCACATGGCTTGTTCATCAGTTTGATCCAGTCACTCAAAAGGACTATTCTAGAACTGTCTTTTGGAATCAAAACCCCATTCAGGTTGGGCTGAACCCTCCCCCACCCCTTCTTTCTCTTCTCCTTTATCTCTTTCTCTTCCTTCTTCTCCCTTTCCCTCCTCCCTCTCACTCTTAACCCCTTGTCTCCTCTAGAGTTTTTGGAATCCCAGAAGTGCCCTGTAAGAGATGGACTCTCTCCACTCTAGGGTTAAGATCCTTGCTGTTCTGTGGTGCAAAGTTATTCGGTGTAAAAGCCAATACCTTCCCTAACCGCCCCCTCCCCATATACTCAGCACAGAAATGGTGAATCTTGATGCTCTGAGCATCTCCCACCCTGACAAGGGCAGCTTTACCCTCCTCCCGCCCCCCACGCTTGAAATATCACATTCAAAATCCACTGGGCTGTTTCTCGGACCCACTCCATCCAAGGTAAACTGTCCATTACCCAGCCTTAGGGGCTCAGGTGGGGGACCAGGGCGCTATGGAGAGGCGAGCTCATTGAAATCCAGATAATCCCCAAACCTCATTTTCCCCATTGCATACGACTGCTTCTGCCCTGCCCCCTTTTACCAGAGCAGCCAAGAAGTCACTGGACCGCTTTGCCTGGTGCTCCTTTTATCTTCCTGGCCCGAGGGGGCCATGGACTAATGATCAGTGAAATCAGGAAAGGCCAAGAGGCCCAGCTAATCCACAAATTGGATCATCCGCCCCTGAATAATCAAGAGTTGCTGGCACAAAAGTTGGCTTCTCTCTTTGATCATCAGCATGCTCAGAACACACCTATGTTTTCTTCCTGTGGGAGTCCTCCAGGGAAGTCAAGGCTGGTTCTGTTTGGCCAAATAAAATTCAGATGTAGGGCTAAAAAAATCCAGTGTCCCAGTGTCCCTGGGGACTGTTTTAATATGACAGTGAGGAGAGAATTGAAATTCTAAAGAGGCTGTGCAAACTCTTGAGATTTGATGAGCCAGTTCCATTCGGTGTTGTAGACACTTCTCCACCAAGAGGGGGGATTTAATCATATGTAAAGCTTATCACGCCATATCTAATGTTATATATCTTAATAATGGTGATATATTGCAACGAGGCTGACAGGAATAGTTCAGAGATCCACTGCTTCAAGAAAACCTAACGTACAGAGACTATACTTCTGGAGAAAGAAAGAGGAATTATTTGTCATTATTTGTATTGCAAGATGATTCTTTTTTCCCCCTTAACCAAGGCTTTCTTTTGGATTCTTTTAAACAACAAGCACATCAGTGGTTTTCAAGTTATTTAATTGATAAAAACAGCATTTATGCACAAATTGTCATAAGTGGGTTTGTATGGGACACATGCCTATGTTACTAATTTTAATGATTTTAATTTTTAATGAGTGTCCACCTACATTTGATTTTGGCCAAACAGCCTGAACATGGTAGATCTCTCTTCTTAGGCTAGGAAGTTCCCATGCTCCATGGTATTATAAGAGTGGGACCCAGAGTAAGAAAACCAAGAATTTGGTTGGGAAGTTCTTGATGACAAGAACAACTTTATAAAAAGAACAATGTCTCTATGTTATGCCATTGCAGTGGTGTGGACCCTGGACTCTCTTTGGAGTCAGATAGACCTGGGATAGAGTTCTGACTCTGCTACTGATGGACAGCATTATTAACTGCCCCTGAACCTCAGTTTCCACCTGTGCTTCCACAGCCTACTCAAAACCCTCCAATATTTTCCCTTCTTATTTAGAACAACATCTAAAAGGCCTCTCACAGCCTGTAGGATCTTTATAATCTGGCTGCTGCTCTGACCTCTTTGACCTCTTGTTTACCACGTTTTAGCAGCTTAGCTCAGCCAAGTTCATTTGTTGCCACAGGACCTTTGTGCATGATCTTTCTGATCCAGGGAAGCTATTTCTTCAGGTCTTTGCACAGCTCACAGTCTTACCTTATTCAGGTCCTTGCTCAACTGTTGTCTCCTCATATGCTATCTTCCTGACCACACATTCTCAGGTCTCTCTCTGGCCCCGCTATGGGCTTGATTGCATTTCACCACACCATTATCTGACATAAATAATATGTATTGATTGACTCACTTTTTTGTCTGTTTTTACTGATAAAAATGTGATGTCATGTAAACAAGTACTTTGTCTAATTTGTCCCTGTGTTCTCATTCCTTAGGACTTTGCCTATACCTGGTATAGACACTCAGTGATCAAAGAATGAATGACCTTGGGAAACTAGGTGTGAGATTTGCCTTGCAGGTGTCTTCAGTATTGGGAACAATGTAGGTGGAGCCCGGCAAGAATAAGTAGATGGTAAGTATTATCGTTGTCATTAATATCATTAGCACAAAGGCTAGTAAGCCCCATGTTCTTTGTAAATAGTGCTGAATCTGTTGGACTTAAAGTACCCCGAGGGACCCTTAGTGGATGGTGGGTCAATTCCTCTTAATGAACACAACCTCAGGAACTTGCTCCTGTCAGGACCCTCTCCTCTTGCTCAAGGGTCTAAAACTTAAAGACGTGCAGGAGCTAGACAGATAATATAAAAATTGACGCCATCTGAGTGGGAGTTGCTGAACTGGATAGACCGTGCTCAACTCTAAATAAAGACCAGAGTTACCAGAACTCTTGCTTTTACAAGAGAAATTGTAAATTTAGATTTTTATATAAAATCTCCTTATTTTAAAATGTTGGTTATTATGTTGGTGGTTGACAAGACCACCCCTATGATCAGAGACCCACTAGAAGGACTCATAGGACTCAGCATAGAGTTGTCCTCACATCCGAGCTGTACCATGATGAGGCTGTGAGGGCACACAGATGGATCCCAAGGACAGAAGATACAGGCAGAATCTGGGGAAGTTCTTGCTTAGGCTTCCTTATGCTCACTTTCTCCTGGGAGGGATCCCACACAGCCCACTCTTCCCTCAGCAGCACAGATCAGCAACATGTGTGAGATGTTTCAGTCCGGAAGAGCTCATTTGAGACTCCTTGCCCAGCTTTTCACTGGAGACTGGTCACCTTGCCAGCGTGTACTAAAATTCCAGACTCCCGGGAGGAAAGCAGGTGTCTAGCACAAATCATATTGTTTACAAAGTCCAGGCACAGTGAGCCACTCTTATCAAGTCGAGAATGTTTTATATCCGTGTTTACTGGACAGTTCCCCAACACTGGCCATGGGCCACCCTTGAAAGTAGACCTTTAGAAGGAAAACAGTCTCAGGCCTACTTTGCATAGTTACTAACTAATTCATTGTAAGCTTCTTACTGTGGAACATGTCAAACACATACAGACAAAAAAAAGATATAATGGACTCCATGTACCCACCACAAAGCTCTAGCAACGAACACGTACCTGTGTTGACCCATCTGTGTTTCCACTCAGTTCCCATCCAACCTTGAGTTACTGCAAAACAAATCACAGATATCATAGTTCATCTATAGTACCTCATCAGGTATCTCCAAACGAGAAGAACTCTTTAAAAATGATTTGCAGTGCAAGGTGCCAGTTTGAACCTCTGCCCTAGCCCCCTGCCAGGAATCACTTCCAAATGACAATTCTCGGCCGCCTGGCTGCCCTGCCAGACCCTCCTCCTGCCAGCCTCACTTCCTCAAAGACTTGAACCTGAGGGGAGGGTAAGAGAACGCACTTCGTGGAGTGGCCCTGCGCCCCACGGGGTCAAGGATGGGCAGCCTGGCACTGGGTATTGGCAGGATATTTGATTTTCCAGAGTGACACTAGTGGCTATTGGTGGGAGTGACATGGGCTTCTCTGGCTTGACAGTAAGCTGCTGGAGGATGGTGGTTGTATCTACTTTTATTTTCG
The DNA here is from genome assembly GCF_000164805.1 of Carlito syrichta. Classification (NCBI taxonomy): domain Eukaryota; kingdom Metazoa; phylum Chordata; class Mammalia; order Primates; family Tarsiidae; genus Carlito; species Carlito syrichta. The sequence continues at coordinate 359,383 of NW_007259917.1, forward strand.
TTCTCTTCAGTGAGGCCCAAAAGGGAGTCTTTGCTTCCAGAACTCTGCAGAAAGACAGAGGATAGGAGGTTAGTGCAGCCACTTCCTGTGAACAAAGAGTGTTCATTTCTCAATATTCCTGCCATTCGTGCTGAGAGATACAGCAAAGAGAAAGTGAGCACTGGACAGGGAGTCAGGATTTTTTAGATGTTTTTCTTGGCTCACACATTGGTTAAGGATCGTTGGCCAAATCACTTGATTTCTCCAGCCATAGGTTTCTCCTTTGTAAAAGTACAGGATTTTTCATTAATTCATTCTATAAGTATTTGTTTTGTGCTAGATATTGTGCTAGATGCTGTGGATATGGAGATGACAAATATTTTAAAGTCCCTGCTCTCAAGAAGCTTACATACCAGCTTAGGAAACACACTCACACAGAGAAACATATTACGAGTGACATGTGGGAAGTATGTAAGAGCAATGCAGCATTTTTGAGGGGCTGAGAGAGTGTCATTGCCATCTACTGTATGCCCACTGTACATCAGCCCTAACATGAACATATTGTTTCTACTCAAGTCTCATCATGAAATTGCCAGGGAGACATTACTATTCTCGCCCCTTCTGCTCCTTTCCCTCTGCCAATTTTAGATGAGATAGTTGAATGTCAGAGAAGTTCAACTATCTTTCTAAGGTCACGCAGCTAGTAAGAATTTATACTCCCATTTCACACTCAGATCTAGCAGGTTCAGAGGTCTTTTTCTATCAGAGCCCTTGGTGTTTGGTGGTACCCTTCTGGAGGTACAAACTTAGGTGCCCTCTTGACTCCAATAATCTGGGAATCTGACTCTTTTTGTGTATCAGGCAAGAATTAGAAAGTGTCTTGGTTGGGTTCCCAAGAGTCAAACCCTGAGATTTGTATGTTAGTAATTTATTAAAGGAGAAACTGGGAAGGGCATTTGGGAAGCAGGACAGGGAAGGGGAAGAAATTGAGCAAGGGTACGATTTCAGAAAAGGCTCTGCAATGGTAGCTGCAGTCTGCCCCACAAGGGACCTCTGGAGCATGTTTGACTTCGGAGTCATCCCAAGCAGACCAGGGTTCTGGGCTTTCAATCTTTGTACCCATCAGTCACTGGCTAAAAGCTGTCCTGAGGGTTGTTTCCAGCTCTCTGAGTGTTCAGGCAATGTAGCTGTAGTATAGTCCTTGGAAGAAGAGCCTTAGGTACAGGCTGTTGGAAAAATACACTGAAGCTCAGGGAAAGGGTGAACAAAACAAGAGGTACAAAAGAAGCTGGGCAGAGATCTGACTGTCTACTGCAAAGAGAGAAGGAGGCTCCTTGGGTCATCAAAGAATACAAGATAGTTATCCAAATATGGGGATGGCTTGACATTGACTCCTTTTGCTTTATCTCTGTTAATGTTCAACTCCTTGCAGCAATTCTCAGAGCTATAGGCTGTCTTATGAACACCTATAAAGAAATAGAATGAGAAAGTTCAGGTTTTTTCGTGGCAGGTTGGAGTCCTCAAAGGAATCCTGAGCTGAGAGTTCTGGGAGCAGTGCTGACCATCACTCTAACTGTGGGTGTGACCCCGAGCTAGTCACATTATATTCACACCCTATGTCACATCTGACCAATTAGGGTAATAAACCTACCTCTCCTTTCCTAGGCATGTAGTCAGAGCAAAATGAGGTCACAGATGCAAGCATACTCTGAGAAGTAAAAAGTACTTAGTGAGCACAAAGTGTTATTTTAATATGACTACTGTGCTATGAAAGAAAACATAAATGCATGTATTTATGATTTCAATTAACATTCTCATTAATTTTATTATTTGTACCAACCGCAAGCCCCATTATCAATGTTGGAGAATTCTCACAGACCCAGTTGACTGAAACCTTGGTGGTTAAGAAGGGGCAGGACCTTGGATAGTCTTCCTTGGACCCCCTACTTGGAATTAGCGAAATGATAAAGCTGAGGGCAGAGTCCTGCAGACTGTGAAGCCTAAGACTTCTGATTCCAATGACAAGGATCTAACTTGCAAACTTAAATTGTAGAGGAAGAGTCTACACAAGACTACTCCCTCTTCTGACATCAATTGCAAGATCAGTGGTTTCCATAAACTATCCTCAGGTTTAATTTGCTAGAAAGACTCACAGCACTCACTGAAACACATTATACTCTTGGCTGCAGATTACTACAGGGAAAAGGTGCAGTTGAGAACTAGACAAGGGAAGAGATGCATAAGGCAGAATCTAGGAGGGACTTAAATATTCAGCTACTTTGCATTCAGGATGCCTTCCCTGCATCCATGTGGCAAGCACATGCAGTATTGACAGTGTGGGAAGATCACCTGAGCATCAGTGTCCAGAATTTTTATTGGGGCTTCGTTAAATAGATATGACTGATAATCTGCCCAGGTGGTTGAACTTAGGCTCCAGCACTCCCTTCCCTAGAGTCTGACTGATATCATGTGGCCCACCAGGAATCACCTCCACAGCATTAATTATCAGGTGTGGTCCAAGAAGCCCACCAAGGATAACAGATACACTCCTTTCACCCAGTAAATTTCAAGATAATAGGGGTTACCTATGATCTTGAAAATGAGAGCTAGGGACAAGGCCAGATCTCTTTTGGGGCAAGAGCTTTTCAGTTGTGGCAAGATGTCTTTCTCCCCTTTATTTCAATAGCTTTGGGGGATATGAATAGTCTTTGGTTACATGGTTGCATTGTATAGAGGTAAAGAAGTCTGTGCTTTAAGTATACCCACCACCTGTGCATATTGTACCTGGTAGGTGATTTTTTTTTTGTCCTTCCACCCCTTCCCCCTTTCCCTTCTGAGTCTCCAGTGTCCATATATCCTTCTCTGTGCCTTTGCAGGTCCTTAGTTTAGCTCCCGCTTATCAATGAGAACATGCGGTATTTGGTTTTCTGTTTCTGAGCTAATTCACTTAGGATGATGTTCTCCAGTTCCATGTTTTTTGCTGCAAAAAACATTATTTCTGAATGTTTAATGTATATATTCCATAATGTATATATACCACATTTTAATTATCCACTGATTGGTTGATGGGCATTTAGGTTGATTCCATATTTTTGCAGTCATGAGTTGTGCTTTGATGAACATGCAGGTGCAAGTGTCTTTTTAATATAGCAACCTCTGTTCCTTTGGGTAGATATCTAAAAGTTGGATTGCTGGATCAAATTGTAGATCTATTTTTAGTTCTTTGAGAAAGCTCCAAACTGATTTTCATAGAGGTTATATTAACTTACACTCGCATCAACAGTGCATAAGCATTCCCTTTTCTCTGCATTTGTTCCAGCATCTTTTTTTTTTGATTTTTAATAATGGTCATTGTGACTGGTGTGAGGTGGTATCTTATTGTGGTTTGAATTTGCATTTTCCTAACAATTAGTGTTACTAAATATTTTTTCATGTATGTTGGCCATTTGTATATCTACTTTTGAGAGATGTCTGTTCATGTTGTTTACCCACTTTTTAATGGGGCTATTTGCTTTTTTCTTGCTGATTTGTTTGGTTTCTTTGTAGATTCTGGGTATTAGTCCTTTGTCAGATGTAAAGTTTATGAATATCTTCTCCCATTCTGTAGTTTGCCCATTTGCTCTGTTGATTATTTATTTTGTTGTACAGAAGTTTTTAGTTTAATTAAGGTTCACTTACTTATTTTGTTTCTGTTGTGTTCACTTTTGGGACTTTGACTGTAAATTCTTGGCCTAGGTCGATGTCCAGAAGAGTTTTTCCTAGGTTTTTTTCTAGGGTTGTTATGGTTTCGGGTCTGACATTTAAATCTTTAATCCATCTTGAGTTAATTTTGTACACAGTAACAGATAGGGATCAAGTTTCGTTTCTCTGCATGTAGCTATCCAATTTTCCCAGGACAATTTGTTGAATAAGGTATCCTCTCCCCAGTGTATATTTTTGTCTGCTTTGTCAAAGATTAGTAGATTGTAGGGATTTGGGCTTGTTTCTGGTTCTCTTTTTTGTTCCATTGATCCAGTACCATTGGTCCAGTACCAGTAGCCAGTACCATACTGTTTTGGTTACTACAGACTTGTGTAATTTGAAGTCAGGTAATGTGATGCCTCCAGCTTTGTTCTTTTTGCTTAAGATGGCTTTGGTTATTCTTGCTCTTTTTTTGGTTCCATATAAATTTTAGAATTTTTTTCTAATTCTATGAAAAAAGACATTGATAGTTTGATAGGGATTGCATTGACTCTGTAGATTCTTTGGGCAATATGGTCATTTTGATAGTGTTGTTTCTTCCAGTTCATCAGCATGGGATGTTTTTTCATTTGTTTGTGTCCTCTACAATTTCTTTCATCAGTGTTGTTGTAGTTCTCCTTGTAGAGAACTTTCACCTCCTTAGTTAAGTACGTTCCTGAATATTTTAGCATTTTGACTGCTGTTATAAATGTAATTGAGTTCTTGATTTGATTCTCAGTTTGGTTGCTGTTGGTGTATAGCAGTGATACTGATTTGTGTGTGTCGATTTTGTATACTGAAACTTTACTGAATTCATTTATCAAGTTTAGGAGTCTTTTGAAGGAGTCTTTAGGATTTTCTAGGTATAAGATCGTATTTTCAGCACACATAGATAGTTTGTCTTCTTCTTTTCCAATTTGAGTGCACTTTTATTTCTTTTTCTTGCCTGATTGCTTTGGCTAAGACTTCCAGTACTATGGTGGTTCAAGTGAGCATCCTCAGACAAGGTCAAATTTTTTCTTACATACTTCCACTCCTTCTGTCTAAATCAGATTACCAGATGCAGCTTCAGCTCTTCCTTTTGTACTTTGTTAGCCCTGTGAATTTCACCATCTTCTATCCTACCATGGCACGGATTGTTGCTAATATAAAGAGGAGTAGTCATTACGAGCTCTAGCTTTTGGAAAGATGCTTGGGTTGAAATTCAGACTGTGTTATTTATCAGCTATGGGACCTTGGGAAAATTACTGAACCAATGAGCCTCTACACATGTTAGCTACTGTTTTTATTTTTTATTAGCAATTAATCATATTATATTTGTAATTTACATGGTATTGGTATGATGGACTGGCCCTTGGTTTTGTTCTATTATTAAGTCCCTTTAGGTCTTAATTCCTATGTTACACACTCTTTTAATGAAGGGACTTTAGCACTTTTTAAGGCAGAGACTAAAGCATTGAGGACACAGAGATAAATGGCACATTTTCATCCTCCAGGAACTCTGGATTTTCCTGGGGGAGGGGGGAGAGACAGGTGGACTGATAATTACAGTACAATGTGATTTGTCCTGAGACAGAGGTAAACAGAGAAGTTACTTTGGGATCATGGAAGAAGGATTCAGATGGAGGTGGTCAGAGGTAGGTCAGAAAGACTCTCTGAAGGAGGTCATATTTAAAAGCCAGACTCTTATTAAACCATTGTGATTCTCAAAACCTTGTATGTGATTGGGGGCTTATCAAAAATATATGTGTAGAAACAGGGCCCATCCCAACCTGTACTGACTCAGAGGGATGGGACTCAGTTATCTTTTTTTCATTGTAGTTTTCTTGTTTGTTGATTGTTTTGAATCTTCCCAGATTTTGAGGGTGTGATTTCAAGGTTTAGTAGGAAATGTCAAAGTTTATTTTGTTGCTTGTTAGAGAACAGACTACTGATATTAGCAAGCTCATCCTATTATTAAAATAGGCAAGACTTGGCAGTTTAAAAGAAGTTTTTTACAGATGATAAGGAAGATGAGTGACCACAAGACTCAATATTAGATAAGGGCTCCACAATCTGACTTTGGAATGTCAAGGACAAAAGGCTTGTTTTAGATTGTCTGACCCACCTTTGTCTAAACTCTGTTCTGTGGAGGCCTGGGGGAGTTCCGTGGGGGACGTCTGCGAGTTATCTGGCTGCACAGGACAGCGTTTTAGGCCTCTTTCATAGCCCACGGTCCCTTTCAACCAGAGGAGCTCTGCTGCTGTTGGCTCTACTTGTTTATCTGTCTTGGGATTGATTTCTTTTAAATTGAGCATTATGGGACTTAAAGAACAGTTGGGTAGCCACTGATGTTATTAGACACTTTCGCGTTGCAAATGGACAGCGAGACTCAGGGGGAAGCTTCTTGCCCAAGCTGTTCAGCTCCTGCTGCCTGAGTCTGAGTCTGCACTGGAACCTGGGTCTGCGACCCACATTCAGCTCTTGCTGCAGTGCCATCGAGCTTCAGTTCCATCCCAGAATGGCCCAGTATGAGCACCATTCAGTTCTGCAGACACAATGGGTGGGAAGGTTGGAAGGGCACCTGGGCTGAATATACTCATGAGTTATCATATTCTCAACTTGATAGACAAAGCTGAAAAAGAATTCTACACATTTGCTTCCAGGAGAAAAATCCATGGTTGTCTTTTTGTGAGGACAGAGCATTTAGAAGGAGCCATTCTTCTTCCTTCCTCTTATCCCTTCACTCAAAACACACTTTCTTGCTTGCCTTTTCAGCTCCACCCTCTCTCCACTGAGGGTGTGATAGTTTTGTGAATGAGAAAAGCATGAGGTACGGGAGAGAGACAGGGGTTGCCCGGATTCTGTCTGGTTATACGTGATGCTGCTGGGAAGACGATGGGTGTGTCCTGCAAATTCACCAGTGTGTTGTGTCTGGGTGAATGTGCAGAAGCTCCAGCCAGAGGACCACGTAATACTCAACAAACAGATCTTCAAGACGTCTGGGGTGCTAGGCACCTTGGGGCAGGGACAGAAAAGTATTAAATCTCTTCTCCTCCAAAGGAACATAGGCACTAGAAAAGCCATCCTATCACAGAGAACAACTGTATAAGAGGTGCTATGAGGAAGAACATGAGTGGTTAGACATGCAGAGAATAGCACATCAGACGACATCCTAGAAGAAGGTGCCTTCTCTTTGGTTAGGTTGGAAGTGGAACTGCTGCTTCCTAAGGCTGCTCTGTACCGTGGAGCAGGTTGATCACTGTTCATGGAGTGCAGCTGGGAAGATAATGGAGGCTGTAATGTAGCCATGGTCCTTCTGCAGAGCTATGCACACTAGCAGGGCTGTGCAAAGGCTCTATGGGTGCACAAGATATTGACTGTCCATCACATTACAGGTTCCATCTGCAGAATTGAGAGACAGAACTGGGCTCACTGACTTTTCATCCTCTGTCCTTCACTCCCCAGTAAATGGCAGGGAGCAACCACTTTTCCAGCCTTTCATGTGCCTAGGTAGGTTGGCTATAAAATATGTTTGGGTCACAAATCTTTTTAAGAACCCGATGAAAGCTTTGGGTCACCCCTCCACCCCAAGAGGCATATTCACACATGAACTTATATGAAATGGCAAGAGAATTGATCTGAAATGCATCAATAGAGACTTTTCCAGAGACCATAGGCAGAGACCACTGCCTATGGTTAAAGACCCTTGTACTAGATTGGTCTCTATGTCTCACCCATGGTGGAGGCATGAGTTGCCTAATGGATGATACCACCGATCTACATTTCTCCTGGGGTGAAGCGAATTTATTCAAAGGCTAGGAGCACTAGGGATTTGATGTTTTTCTTCTCTTTTCACACTGGGTAGTTTGGGGCAATAATTCTGAGTGTGTGTCTCCTTTGTAGTTCCAAACTTTCCCCCTGGTGGGCTGTTCCTCAAAATGCAGGAGGTGGAAGGTAGCATGGACAAGACTAAAAGTCTACAATTTTTAGCCAAAGATGTAGAATCACATTTTCCAAGTGGCTTCTTGGGTGGTCACCTGTGGTCAGGGGAGACAGGATGATGTAATGACAAGGAGCATATAGGCACATTGTTGCCAGTGTTATTTCTCATGGGGTGGTGTGTTTTCATTAAAAATAAACAAATGAAGCTAGAAAGAGGTCATATACGGATCAATTCTGAAACTGTGACATGAACCAAAGACCATGATTAGTTTAGATCTTGCACAGGAGGCGGGGCAGGAAGTAGCGTCTAGGTCATGGAGAACCCCTAGAAATATGAGGGCATAGGTCATGGAGAACCCTAAGGAACATGACCTTGAAAGCAGCAGAGGAGCTTGTTCCATTCTACCCACACACCCATCCCTCCATCCATTCGCCCAAACCAGTTGACTTTACCTACCTACTGACCTATCATTCATCTAACTCTGCTTAAGAGCCATCTATTATTTCCTCTTTTATTAAATGGAGGCAGGATTTGAGCAGTCTGTAAAATTGTCCATATATAAAATGACAAAAATAAAAACAGATTTAAAAAAAAGAGAGAAAAACAGATGTTGGCAGTGAGGCAACTGAATAATCATTAATGATTATTGCTGTAATCAGTTATATCAGCTGAGCATTGTGTTTAGTGCTGAGCTTATTAGAAACTAAGGCAAAAAGGAAGAAGATGCACACTGATTGTCCAGTCTATAATATCTGAAGAGAGAAGAATACAAGTTGGAGATATGGACTCTTCCTGGCATTGTGTCGAAGGAGGATTTATTGTGTCGGAACTGAGTCAGGACACCAGGTAGCATAATGGACACTGTCTTTGCTGCAGTTCTGCAAGGGCAGAGAAACGCTTCTCAAATGTTTCTCCTATTGATCCTCTATAAAGGCCAAGGGCATGCCATTAAATCTTGTTTCAACAAAGGCTTTTCTGTGGTAAACTAAGATAATAACGTCCAGCTGCATTAAATTCGGGTGATTGGACTCAGAACGGGGAGAGGGCCTGGGGCAAGTCGAGGAAGGGCTAGTTAGCTGACTGTTAGCTGCTATCTTTCAGATTTCATTTGTCTCCAGAGAGTCTTTGGCTCAGGAGACTTTATCTCCATACCAGAAAGGTCTCTCCATCTCTAAGATGCACTGTTGTCAACTCAGAACTTGCTCTATTCCGGGACTAAGAGAGCTGCGACCTTGGCTGACCAGTTCTGTCCATTTCCCAAGCAAAGACCTGCAACATTACATCAGGAAGTTCCCTCAGTTTAAAAAGAATTCAGATGACCACCTCCTTCCCCTGGCCATGGAAGGATTTGGAGCCTTTTGGGGAATGGCCCCTTGAGTTACCGTGTCTGGGGCTGACATATTCCCTTACTGCCTGTAGCTTGCTCTCAGTGGAGCTGGTCCTGGGTATGGCCAGTTACCAGTCTGGCATCTATTACACTCTGGTCAGCCTCTCTGCCATGTCAGTGTGTCAGAGCATCAGCTGGACTGGTTCCCAGAATTCATCCTATGCTCAGGGCAAAACCTTGGGAGCTTGAGGTCAGCCCTGAAACCAGCTGCAGTTGTGAATGGTTGAAGCATGTGTCCCCAGCATGAAGGGCCATTGTTCCACAAGGATTCATTGAATATCTACTAAATAAAGCATTCTAGAGGTGCTTGGGTGTGTTTTGAATGAGAAATTGGGAGGAGAAGGAACATGAAGGATACAAAAGAAATAAAAGAGGGAGGCTTGAACTTTCAGGATTATTCTGAGGGTCTAGGGAAAGATTGGCTACCCGCTGAAATGACACAACTCGACAAAAAGACCACCCGGTTACCAGGGCAGAGCAGTGTGCCTATGACTATATATGGTGGCTTTGGACAAGTCATAGATGCCCTCCGCTCTCAGGTTGCTCATATTAAGCAGGTAAAGTAATAAATCTGCAGCTTTATTGGATTGAGACGAGGGAACAAGGAAGACCACGGAATGAAAGTGAATTGAGAAAGTGAAAAAGGTCTACGGAGAGATGCAGGTTGATGAGATGATTTCTTGATATTAAAGTATTACCTGTAAAAGGATTTTGCTTTGGTTTCTGGTGGTCCATAATGCCAGGCTTCCTGTGGACGTCCAATCCAGATGCAGCAAGCATTTTTCTACCTCTCCTCCGGCTCCATCAACTGGTGTTGTCTCCCCTTGTCTTTCCCTTTGCGCCTCTGTAGACTTTCATGCATGAGTCGTCTCTGACCCCTGTGATGAGGCACATGCCACACAAGTCATCTGACCCCTGCTTTCTCTCCAGGTGGCTTGTCACTGTTTCTGCACATGTCACAGGCCAAAGCTCCTTCCTTTTGTCTCCTGCCCCGTAGATGCCACCCAGGTCCCTGCTGCTGCCAGAGAAATCTCACTTTTCCTGCTCCACTCAGCTCTCCTTTCCGTTTCAATACATGATGCTGTTACCTTTAGTGCTTACCACTAAAATGAAAGTGTTGTAATAATGTATTAGTAGTATAGTAATATATAATATGCATTATATACTTTATACTATATATTATGTCATTATATACTTATGATGTAGCCTATATACTAGCACACATATATATATATATATATATATATATATATACACTACATAATATATTACTTAAATGGTATATATGATAAACTACATGATAATTTCAATATACTTCTTATTCCATTCTCAGAAAAACCCACTGAGGGTTCTAAGAACATACTTATATTCACAGGTGAGAAAATGGAGGGTCAGAGTGGTTTGGATGATTTGCCCGAAGCCATTCAGCTTGTAAAATGTGAAGGCATGATTATGACCTGGTGACTGCTCTTTTAGTGACTATTTTTTACTGCTTTCCCACTTGTAATTCTGTAACGATAGATGATTTTGTATTTTTGTATTGGTACTGCTGCCGTTTGGTGATGAGATGGTTGCAGCAAGGGGTGTGTGTGTGTGTGTGTGTGTGTGTGTGTGTGTGTGTGTGTGTGTGTTCGTACACAAATGATGATTTATCAATCTGATTGTCAGTTTCTTGGGGGCAGGAACCAAGTCCCCAACTTTAGGCTGGGAGCTCCCTAGAGGCCACGTGTGTACCATTAGATTGGGCATCTTGGCAGACAATACATAATAAAACAGTGCAAAATCTGCTGGAGTGACCATGGATGTATTCACACTACAGGGAGTCTTCAGCTCCCTGTTATCCAGGTGCTTTCTTTTTAAAAACGTGGCAGTTCTCCCTCAGAGGCCAATGCCAGCATTTAAAAGTGATAGTAGAAGACACCTTAGAATCTAATTGAAAACGTTGCCTGTTGTGACAAAAGAATTGAATGTTTGTTGCAGAAAGGACAGTTGGTGCATATGTGATGTTTGCAAGAGCTTGTGACAATGGACAAGATCTAAAACCCACACTGTGTATTAACTGTGATTTTCCAATACTTGAGTTGTGAATTTGACTTCCTGTATCTCGTTGGACCAGCCCCTTTCACCTCTGTGTGTCTTTGCTTCCTCCAGGAAAGAAGTCATACTTCTTTCCCTTTATGGTTGCTGCACTTGAGGAATTAAAAGTGCTTTACAGGCAGTAGGTATTTTATGAACCATCCCTGCAAGATATAAACGTTAGACAGTGCCTCCTCCCCGGTCTTGCCAACGAAGGAACACAGAGACATGGATGGAAAAGCAGCCCCACCTTGCCTTGCAACCTCTGCACTCATCCTCGCCCCCTCCCCTTAGCCCCTGCCCAAGTCAAGTCACCTCCTGCCCACACGGGTGTCCTCTTGGGCTCTCCTAACTACTGCTCTGAGGCTCATTCTCCCCACTCACTCACATCTGTCCAGCCGTCTTTAGTCAGCATACTCTTCTCAAAGTGCAGCTCTGGGTGAGTCAATGCCTGCTCCAGAACCTTCCCTGGCTCCCTATCACATGCTGACTAAGGGACAAGCTCCCACTCCAAAAGCTAAGCCTTTTCCCAGAGGGTCCCAAAAATTCTGTTCAAATATCTTCTTCCTGATTTCTCTTCCCGGATCCAAGCTGAACCCTTGACACATTTGACAAATCTTTGGAGAGGAGTTTACCGTATGTGAAGCATTGTGCTGGAATCACATACAAAGTTAAAAAAAAAAACCAGCCTGAACTGCCTTTGTGTTGTTGAGGGTCTAGTGGGGCAGATATGTGATGACAATGTTGTGTGCTAAATGCCATGGTGGGTGAGTACCTAGAGTGCAGGGAGGTTCTGGAGGAGGGATAGTTAACTAGCCTGGAGCAATCAGAGAAGGCTTCCTGGAAGGGAAGTCGTGTCGGTTGGTCTTAAAGAAAATTAGCTTTCCCCCTTCCCAAAAAGCTCTCTCTGTCTTCCTCTTTGTGTGTGTGTTTTTTTCTAGATTGAAAGTCTTGCTGTATCTATGCCTCCTGAAATTTATCTTTCAATACTTGTTCAAACACCACTTCCTCATCCAAGTATCACTTCTGAATTCCCCAGCTTGAAGAGAGCTCCCTCTTTTGATTCCTGAAAGAATTTTGTATATAGTTTTGTCTCAAGTGGCTCTTTATCTTGTCTCATTCTGTTTTTATTTTAGTTATTTGACATTGTTATTTCAACACCTTTAACCTTATGTCTTACTCATTATTCTCTTCCCAGCATAGAACTTTATCTGGCTGCCCTGATGGTGTTTGAATTCATTGCTTTGCCCTTATGCCCCCATAAAGAGCTGCCCAGTGTGGATTTGAATGAAGGGTAGAGCCAAGCTTGCTGAGCCTGGTGAACAGTGTGGCCAGTGAGCTCAGAACCCAGGCCTCATCAGGCTGAGGTCTCAGATGGTCGCTGTGCGACCGAGTGACCTTGGTCATGAGCCCTGGTCTCAGTCTAGGCCCCAACATCCATCTTTCAAGTGCGGGCAGGCCTTTGGTCACAAAGCCACCATCTGTGGCAGAATGCAGAGAACTAGGAGGAGCCCATAATAGGGGAGGAAAGAGGCTTTAGGGCTAGGAAACCAGGATTCTAGTGCCACTCTGTCACTTCTTGTTGAGTCACATCGTAGATCTGTACCTCAGTTTCCCCAGTTGCAAAAGATTTACCTTGAATTAAGGGATTTTTTTCAACTCAAAATTGTACAAATTATAATGGAAACAGCTGAAAACATGCATTTTTAACTTGGGTTGAGTGTATAAATACTAATTTGAAAAGTGGCTGCCCCCATGATCACATGGCATGTGCTTTCTCTGTCCTTTGGCCCAAACTGGAAATATCTTTTCAGTTGTTGACTGGAAATTGTGCTCTTTTGGTCAGAAACTGTGCTCTTTTGGTCAAAAACTGAAAAAAGCATCAATATGAAATGGCACATTTTATAGCTTCGATGACTTTACTGAAAACTCATCCCTGCCTGCTGGTCATTTGGTTCTGAGAAGAGGCTATAAAAGGCTTCAATTCGATATATTTCAGGCTATTTCACCCAGAAAGAGTTTGTAAGCAGGGAAGACATGCATTTTGAAGAGCATTAAGAGCTTCCGAAATTGTCATTAACGGTTCTCCTCGGTGCTCCACTTCAATGAAATGAGTGGCAGCGACACAAGAAAAAAATAACAGCCCAATCTTTGTGTTTTGTAATGAATAATAAAGTATTTTAACCTCTTTAGGGACTTAACACAACGTTAATCCTTTAATCCCTGGAAAAACCAATTTTGTTGACATAAAAAGGGGATATTTAACTTCATCCAATTAATTTTCTACCTTAGAGATGCCATGATTATGAAGATTAGATTGAATAGATTCATTAGAGCTACCATATTGTGAATTAAGTAGTGGCTTTGACAACCAAAAGTAGCACCAGAAAATAAATTTGAAGCCACAATATTGTTTACATTTGTCCACTTTGGAGTGCCAGGGCTTTGAGGCCTTCACATCTCGGGACTGTGGCTAGCACTGAAGTGCTGACATCTGCAACCACTCAGCCACCATGCAGCCATTAGCCCAGCCACTTGACTGACATTCCTGCGATACCAGCTCCCTCTCTCTGTTTGAGCTCCAAATGAGAACGGTGCCTGTGAGGAGGCTGAACTGTGTGCCACGGAAACATTCCTAGCAGTAAAAAGTTAGCTAAGTGTGAACTCAATTTTAAATTACACAGCCTAGGACAGCACATCATTCAAATCATTCTAAGAACAATGGATTGGAATTGGAGATGGAAGATAAATGGTTAGAGACTTAATTATTTTTGCATTGGACTTCAACAGGCAGACACGGAAAGGTTTTAATTCCATTCCTCCACCTAACCCCCGGCCAGAATTGAATTCGCAGGGATGAAAGAGAAGAGATGATGAAAAGTAAGGGTTATAGCAGGGCCGCAGGTATTTTAATGGTGCAGTACAAAACCCCTGGACGCTTCTAGCTGAAGATGGAAAAACAGGAGATGGGAAATGTCAGGGTGACCTCTCACTCTTATCCCAGCAACTGCTTTTAGGAGAAGTCTTGGACCCAGCCTGTCAACCAGGCAGGAAGGCAGGAGAACAGATCATGTGTTGGCATCCCTCGCGTGTCTTGCTCAGTGCTTGGCATGCAAGTAGCATTGTTTAGCATGGCACTTTCTACTGAGAGGAAAATGACTACAAAGAAATGACACTGACATTCTTTATGTGGCTTGTAAGGGAGCACGAGACTGTCGAGGAATGAGAAATTTTGCAGAGTCTGGAATCTGAGTCTTTATCCTATTACTCTCCAGCTCTCTAGCCTTGGACAAGTTACTTGACTCATTTAAGACTAAGTTATCTCATCCATTCAGTGAGGAGAATGGTGCTGACCTCTTAGAGTTTTCACAGAGTTGAACTCTGTAAGCCAACAGGGCAACGAAAGCTCCAGTGTGAGAGGTGTGAAGTTGATGTCACTTTGCTTCTCTTCGGCCATGTCGAAATTAATCTCACTGTTTGATTGATAGGCATAAATTAGAAATGTGCGAGACTACTAAGGCCACCTAGTTTTTTCCCTTAATTTTGGTGATGCAAAATAACGATTTGTTTGAATGGAAGTTTCCAGAAGGATGCTGGCGGCAGGTACATGAGAAGTGAAGTGATTTGCTTGAGGTCAGGTGGCTAATTGATTCTAGAATGAGCCAGAACCAAGAATCTTGAATTTCGAGTTCGACCTATTTCTATGACTTCCCGTAGTAGCTTGATTTGATTGACTGACTCTTGCTTTGGGGGGATGCATTTCTTATCCAGTCCATCTTTTCCTAGGTGATTGAATTCGGCCCTCTGTCTTTTGATCTCCTCCTACACCTCAGGCTTGCTTTCTAATTACAAATATTTCCAATTCCTTAAGCACTCTGTTTGGGTCCTACACTAACTGTCTCAACTCCAGAACTTAGGATGCTTTGAGAGGACATACTGGTTTTCTCTTAGAAACTGTCCTTTGCTGAGCTTTTGTCCCTAAGCATCACAGCCTCGTAACTGGATGTGCACTTTTGAAAGTTTCTTAGTCCCTGAATAAGAACATGTCTTTTTTCCAACCCCCAGGCTTTCTAGGCAACCAGACCAGAACTAGGGACTGGGCCTTACCTGGGAAGGAATTGGAGGGGTAAGGTTTGAGTCTTCAGGCAAAGCTCTGAGCTGACAGCAGCAGAAGCCAGATCCAGCCACACGTGATGATGGCCTTGCTTGACCCTCTTCTTCTAAGTCTGCCTTATTTTCAGAGCACAAGTAGTTAAGATTGAGATGGAGTCCTCTTGGGGTTGGTACAGCAGACAGGGAGGGAGACCAAAGCAGAGACTTCTCCACACCTGGTGCAGGCAAGAACAATGGTCAAGAAGGTCTACTACATTCCTTGGAAGAGCACTGCGTTTGTTCCTGACAAAGACCAACCTTCTAGGTTTGTTTGCTGTTTTCCTGAAGGTCCATGGTCTTCGGGAAAATGGTGACATTTAAAGTCATGATTTGTTTGAATGGAAGTTTCTAGAAGGATACTGGCAGCAGGCAAATCTTCAGGGACTGAATATAGCCTGACTGGCAGAGGGAAAGGAAAAGAAAAACCATCTGGCACCAAAGGCAGCAAAACGGGAAGGCAGTCCATTTACTATGGGCCAGTTGTTGCTGCTGCTGAATTTATTCATTCACTCAACAAGTATTTTATTGCATACCTTCCTTTTTTAAGCACACACGAGGGATACCACAGGGAGAAAACCAGAAATGTCACCTGCCTTTATGAAGTCTCCATTGTTCTTCCTTTTTCCTAAATGTGTTTGTCAGAGTCCTAAGGTTTCCTAGTAAGAAATCGCTTTCCTATTTATACAACACTTTGCAACTTATTAACCATCGATGGACTGCCTTATTAACAACCCTGTGAATGTGTTCTAATCCCAGATTTATTATACAGGAAACATGAGGTTAAATGTTGCCCTCAGCTATACAATAATTGACTCTCAGTCTCCATCTCTCAGAGTGAGTTTGTCCTAAACTGGAAAATTATTACAGGTTCCTGAGTTTGTCATAAGAACAAGAGCTAGCATGCTGGTTCCTTACTATCTGCCTCAACAGAGTTGGCCAGATCAGCAAGGCTCTCTTTGTAGGCTAATGTGCCCCCAGTTGCATATGACTGGAGCAATCCTCATCTCTGGCTTTTCTAAGAGAGCACCGTTTTCTAACAAGACCCTCCTTGGCCACCATACCACGCTGTCCTCTCAGAGTAGTTAAAAATTGCCATCCCTACTTACAAAATTGGCTAACGCAAAGCCAGACAACGGGGTAGGCTGACTTTAGGTGCCAATGTTGTCTGAAATGGAAGTGGGTTTTAGTTATGTATTTTGAAAAGGTGGATGTGTTTTATTCACTGGGATGCCCCAAGCCCCGAATGCCTAACTACCTCAATGTACTTGAGGGAGACTCAGACCTATCCCCTTCCATTCATTCCCGGCTAGCCAGGTGATTCTTGGTCTCTAGCTTTATCTAGTCTGGCTGCCTGAAAAACTTGGAGATTGAAAGAAGGACATGTTTTTATTCAGGGACTGAGACACTATCAAACGTGGCCACTTTTATTGCAGTTAGGTTGCCTGTCCTCCACTCCTCCGCCCTAAACATAAAAAGTCAGAACCTGCTGACTCCATAAGAAAAAAAGGCCCTGTGGGACAGCCTGAGAGAACAAGACTCACCTGGCTAGTGTTGTGGTTGTAGCTGCAGAGACCCCCGATGGCTCTCCTTTCCTCGACTGGTTGTGAGAGGACCCCTCTCTCTGAGGACCACGGCTCTAGGGACAGTGCTGTTTCCCTGGTCACTCTCAGCATGAGGCATGCTCTACATAGGTACTAGAACCCTTAACTACCTTTCTAGGCTCCAACTCTTCTGCCTCCTTCTTCCCTGCGTCTTAAGAAGAAAGAAAGCCCTTGGGTTTGAATGGAGTTTTTTCAAGCTTACTTGTTTTAATCCGTCTCTGTGTGACGCTTCATCAGACTGAAGGAGAGAAGAAGTCTGCTTTGCTGACCCCTGTAACTAGAAAATTAGTCCTTCATGTGCTTCTGTAGACCCAGATCCATGCTAAACCATAATCTAAGGGTCGCAGAAGTGTCAAATCTCTGCCCATTGTGGTTTAGGAAGGAAGGAAGAGCTGAGTATCTACACAATGAAAAAGTATCCTGAATGCAGTGTTAAACAAGGGCTAGGCTGTGAGGCCATTTTTAAAAAACTACACAGAGTTTACTGTCTCCAATTCCTATGTTGCTGGTAAATGTGCCACATGATCCCATCAGCTGTCTTCTTCGTCGTTTCCATCTGTGACTGGTACCCGGCGGTTCTCTAAGGCACGTTTTCCCATCCAAAGCCAAGCGGGACTCTTTGCTGCGTCTCCTTTTTCAGAATGTGCCTCCCCGTTCCTTGGTCTTCCCCATTCCCAGAGCCCGGCCATGTGAATGTGGACGGCTGTCTTCACTGTGCAGGCAGACTACTGCTTCTGGCCCTGAGCTAGGAACCAGTTCCTGGCCTCAACAGATTAAGGAATATTAATTATAATCTCAGTAGTTAGATTTCCTTGCCACCACCCCTTCCTCCAGCTATGGTAGAATTTCAGATATAAAAGTCTAAGAGCCACTGTTTAGGCTGCAGGCAGGAGAGCAGCCTGGGCGGCAGGCCTGAGGATCGGTCGGGGAGAAGTGTGAAAGGACTGGGCCAGCTGAGCCAGAGGAAGCCTGGGATTTGGGGTCCTTCTTTGGAGGCTGGTTCTCCTGGGCCTGACCCAATGCCAGATAAAGGCTTTGGAGAGGCCATTCCATTCTGTTTGCAGATTAAATCTCCCCTAGTAGGCCCTCAGTCTGCAGACTCTCCGCACACACCCTGCTCTCCTTGTCAATAATCTATCAATTAAGGGCTGCTGATAATATGCATGAACACAGCAGTTTAGGAAGCTGCCGTCCTGTTGGTC
This sequence comes from Carlito syrichta, assembly GCF_000164805.1. Classification (NCBI taxonomy): domain Eukaryota; kingdom Metazoa; phylum Chordata; class Mammalia; order Primates; family Tarsiidae; genus Carlito; species Carlito syrichta. Next base: position 377,425 of record NW_007259917.1, read on the forward strand.
GGCAGCTCTTTAAGTCAATGGTTGTAGGATTATCAACCCTGCCATTGATGTGTGCTTCATTCTTCCCTCGCTGGTCCCTCCTGAGATTCAGGAGCGAAAGCTCCATTCAAACCCAAAGGCTCAAAAACAAAAGAGTAATCTCAGTGTGAGGGCCTGAAAGGCAATTCAGAGCCAGAGAACATAGAGGCAATCCATTGCTTTCCTCTGTCTTCACTGCTTTCTCCCCTCTTTGTGTTGAAACTGCCATTTGTGGAGCATTTAGCTTAGAGGACAGGGGTGTCAGAACCCTCTAATCCTTTAAACCCACAAGTAGAGGACACTGGGCAAGCTGCTGTGGAAAAGGTCCTTATATTCCAGGCCCAAGGCAGTGCTCAACCACACAGCATGTTCTCCTCTCTGGGTGGTAAATGTGGAGCGAAACTGTGGTTTGCAATAAATCTGGCCTTTGGAGAACGAGGGACACTTACCCAGGAGGACAGCAGAGACCCCGTCTGGCCTTTCCTCTTGGCCTTTTCCTCTCTACCAACCTGTCATTCTCTACAGGGGCAAGCTTAGTGTGTTGGATGTAAGCAGGGATGTAAGCAGGACGGTGGGTCCACAGCCACTCAGGGGAGAGGTGAGCAGGCCTGACACCTGAAACCGACGCTGGAAGCAGGACTTTGCGGTGATGTCTTCCAGGGAGCCAGCCCAGTCCAAGACAGGAAGTGGAGGCAGGTCTGATGTTGATTTTAAGTGTCTTAGGGGAGGGGCAGGTGGGGAGAGAGCACTGGGACCAGACAGACAGAGCCACCTTGGCAGTGAGACACTAACAACAAGAAGGTATGGGGACTGTAAGGGCCAGAAGGCTTCCAATGCCGTGTGCTGCAGTCCCTGACCTTGACCTTGCTGTAGCTGCTATTGTGTTCATGCTAACATGATTCCACCCAGTAAGTCAACTGGGATGGGGCAAGAATGCTCCCTCTACAAACTCACAGTGATCTCAGTTCTAGTCAGCTCATATGGTATAACAAATACCATGTTGCGGGGGGTAATTAAACAGCAGACATTTATTTTCTCCCAGTTCTGGAGGCTGAAAGTTTGACATCAAGTTGTCATCAGGTTAGGTTTCTCCTGTGGCCTCTGTCCTTGGCTTGCATATGGCTGTCTTCTCCTATGTCATCACATGGCACTTTCTCTGTTCACTCACACCCCTGGTATCTTTGGTCCGGATTTCCTCTTATAAGGACACCAGTCGGATTTGATGAGAGCCCACCTGAACAGCCTTATTTGAACTTAGCTACTTGTTTAAAGGGGTTTGCTTGAAATATAATCCCATTCGGAGAGACTGGGGCTTAGCACTTCAACATATGAATTTGGGCAGACACATTCAGCTCATAACAATCCTCAGGGACAGCTCTGCCACGAGCTGGAAGGAATCGAGCCTCAAAGAACATTTTGCCCAGAATGATGTTTACCTTTAGGAAGAGGATGACCCAGACAGCAAGTGGTTTTCTGGGGCAGCTGACATACCGCGCAAGGAATTCATTTTGCGTAAAAGGCACAAAAAAGTTTTAATGGATTTGGGGTTTGGAGTCACACCCTAAAGAGACAAATTTTCTCAGACACTTTCAGTAGTTGTCACCAGGCTGATAGCAATGGGAGGACACTGCCAGGAGCATGTCTTGTCCCAAGTCAGACTGGAACCCTCTCTACCAGAGTCCTGTGGACAGTGTCAGAGATTGTATCTCCGCTTCCAATTCCTCACTTCCTCACTGCCACGGAGTAATGAAGCCATGCCCATGGTCAGGTGGCCCCTCCCTGACCACTCGAGAGGGTAGAGTATATTTTCCTGCTCTATTGGCCGGGTGTCATGCTAGAGGGGCAAGCATGGTGCACACATCTCTGATTTGCCAGGCCCCTTTGTGGTTCTGTGGTCTGCCAGAAGAGCATGGTCCCAGAATAAAAACATGTCGAGCACATTAGCTCCGGTAGCCCACGGAGAGCCAGTCCAACTGACATTCAGACCCACAGGAAAAGGGAAATGTTTGCTGTGGCAAGCCTCTGAAATTTTGAAGTTGTTCGTCAAACTGAGTGACCGTGGAAACCGATTCTGCCTTACAAGGGTCATTCCTGGAGGGCTGGTCCATTTTCCCAGCCCTTTTGTTTGGGGATCCCTGGCCCGTGGCTAATGCTAATCTTTCAGGCAGCCAGGTGACTCCCAGGGTGGTCCTGCCTCACTCCTTTCCCCGGGCCTTCATCACTGGGTTCCCACTTGTGGTTATTTGTTAGAAAAGAGTTTTGGTGCTAAGCATATTTAAAAGCCTCCAGTCTGGGTTAACCATTCCAACACTGGGACCTCGACACTTGCCTGGTAGTAGTGGTTGAGCCAGAACTAAAAATCTGCCTCCACACACTCATCCTCCTCATCCATCCTGGCTCTCCTTAGAGATGCTGCTTCACCTCCAAGGGGTTCAGATGCTCTCAGCTGACATCTCTGGGAGAGATGCCTTAGGGAAATTAGGAGTATTGGGTGCACACCATTTTTCTAAGTTTAAAATTAAGCATTTTCATTTTAAAATCTTTTCCTGAACTTTAGGTTGGACAGAACTGGACGAATAATCCTTGGCTTATGACAGTTATCATCATGGGTCCCTTAAAGTCTCTTATTTATTTGTTACTTGTTCAATTTAATAATGGTCTGCTGTTGGTGTAGCAAATTGCCACCAACTTAGTGACTTAAAGCAACACAAGTTTCTCTTACAGATCAGAAATCTGAAATTGGCATACCTAAGCCAAAATCAAGCTGTTTGCAGAGCTGTGTTCGCTTTGGAGGTGCTAGAAAATATTTGCTTCCTTGCTTTTTCCAGTTTCTTGAGACTACCCACGTTCTGGCTCATGGCCCTTTCTACCTTCAAAGCCAGCAATCACATCACTCTGACACTGACTCTCCTGCCTCCCTCTTTCATGTTTAAAAATACCGTGATTTGCATTGGGCCCACCTAGGTAATCCAGGGTCATCCCCACCTTCTCAAGAACCTTAACTTAAACACATCTGCCATGTAAATTAACATATCCGCAAGTTCCGGGATTAGGGCATGGATATCCTTGGCTTGGGGGGGGTGCAGGGGACACAATTCTCTCTGTCTGCCACATTTGTACAACCCAAGAGCTAGAATGTCACCTATGTGCTCATCTCCTCTGCCAACTTCCTGCCTCCTCCAGCTAAAGAACTCACTATTCTGAATATTTTGTTTATCAATTTCTTACTTTATTTTATATACTTAAAACCATAATATATGTGTGGGTGCATAAATATATATACACAATACATATATGTACACATATATACATATGTATGTACACAGAAGTATAAACACACATATATGTAATTATATATGTGTGTGTATGTGCATATATCACATGCAATATATCTCTCACATGTGTGTGCACGCCAAACAAAGTTGCTTGATAATGCTTGTTTTTACAGTTTACAAGAAGGATATTCTTCTTCTTCTTTTTTTTTTTTTGAGTTGGAGTCTCACTTTGTCACCCAGACTGGAGCGCAGTGGCCGCTCCCAGCCACCACAGCCTCCACCTGCTGGGCTCCAGCGATCCTTCTGCCTCAGCCTTCCAAGTAGCTGGAACTACAGGCGCGCACTACCACACCCGGCTAATTTTTTGATTTATTGTAGAGATGAGGTCTCACCAAGTTGCCCAGGCAGGTCTCGAACCCACGAGCTCAGGCCATCCACTCACCTCAGCCTCCCAAGGCACGGGATTACAGGCTGAGCCACCGAGCCCAGCTGGATATTATTCTTAATCTGGTATTTCCAGATTTACTTTTATCACTCAATATTAACTGGAAATATTCATCCATATTGTCACATGTAGTTGCAATACATTCATCTCCCTCGCTAGAAATGTCATATGTAATTGTGAATATACAATTTATGTATCCATTAGTTGTTTTTTTCCAGTTTTTTTTGCCATTATGAACAGGTGCTGCTTTGAATATTGCTGAACATGTCTTCTTGTGCATGTGTATAGATTTTTCCCTGATGTGTCTGGGAGAGGAGCTACTGGTTCATCGAACATGAGAATACTCAATTTTATAAGACAATAGAAGCCCCCACTCCCATCTGCAGTGTTTTGGAGGTCCTGTTCATTTAACCTTTCGTGGTTTGAGTTTTAGAATTACCAATTGTGATCTTGACTTGTATCTTCCTGGTTGCTGATGAAGTTGGCTATTTGATCGTATGTTGATTTCTCATCTGTATTTTTTTTGTAAAAAGTTTGTACGTTGCCCATTTTTCTATGTGCTCATCTCCTCTGCCAACTTCCTGCCTCCTCCAGTCTTTTTCTTAATAATTTAGAATTCTTTATATTCCAGGAAGTAATGCCTTGTTAGCTAAATAGGTTACAAACATCTCTCAGTTGGTGGCTTGTCTTTTCACTTTTTAAACAGTCTCTTTCAATGAACTGAAATGTTTTCTTTGAATGTGGTCAAATGTATCAATGATTTTTTAGAAGTTTATAATGTTTGTGTCCCGTCTGAGAAATCCTCCATCTGCCCCCAGGTTTGGAAATATTCCTCTATCTAAAACTATCAAAGTATGCTTTTGACATTTAAGTTCTGAAGTCATCTGAAGCCAATTTCTGTGAGTGGTGTGGGGTGGGAATTCAATTTCTTTTTCTTGCATTATGGATGATTACCTTTCCCAGTTTCATTCAATGAACAATCCTTCCATTCCCTACTGATCTATGCTGCCAGCTCCATCATACATAAAAGCCCCATACATGCATGGATCTCTTACAAGGCCCTCATTTCTGTCACTTTGGTCAGTTAGTCTGTCCTCTGTCAACACTGTGCTGCCTTGATTGTCCTGGCTTTACATGGAGCCTTGATATTTGCTCTGGTAAGTACCTCGTTTCTCTTATCCTTGTTTTTGTTCTGTTACACTTTTATTTTACGATCACTTTGTCATTCTATAAAAACTTAGTTGGGATTTTAATTGGAATTACATTGAATTATTGATAAATTGGGGAAGATCTGACATTTTTACGTGGTCTTCCTATTCACAAACATGGGATTGCTTTTCATTTAGTTACATTTTCTTTAATGACCCCTTGGTGCAAAGTTTGAGAATGTTCTAGGCATAGTTCTTGTATGTCTTTGGTTAAGATAATTTCCAGATATTTTAAAGGTTTTATTGCTATTATAAAAGGTCTTTTAAAAAATACTATGTTTTTATTTTAAAAAAATTTTTTTCAAGATGTGGGGTACAATTCAGGTTTAGGTATACAATGTTCATTATGCAGGTAACCTGGTTGATGAAGTGTGACTCCCTCCTCCCCTGGCAGAGATTCTCACTACTACCAATCCTGCCCCCCACCCCCAGCAGTTTCCCACTACTGCCAATCCTTTTCTTATAGTATTACGATAATTGTTCAAGGTCCACTTCTGAGTGAGAACATGTGATACTCAGTATTTTGTTTCTGTGATAGATCACTCAGTATTATAGACTCTAAGTCCATCCAAGTTGTTGTGAAGTTCATAATTTTGTTCTTCTTTATGGCTGCATAATATTCCATCGTGTGTATGTACCATATTTTTTAAACTCAGTCCTCTTTCAACGGGCAGCACAGTTGGTTCCATGTTTTTGCTATTGTGAACAATGCTGCAATATTATTTTTTGCCGATGTGTAGAAATGGAATTAACTTTTGAATACTGATCTAATATCCAGTTAATGGAAAATATTTTCTATTATTTCTAATTATTTACCCATAGATTATTTTGTAACATTTTCAAATAAGTGGTAGTGTTTTTTCCACTTTCCAATATATTTTTACCCAACTTTCTTTTGAGATATTAGTCATACACAATAAAATGCACATTTCAAGCATATAGTTTTGACAAATAAAGGCATTTGTGTAATTACCACGCCAACCGAGGAATGGAACATTCCTATCACCCCAAAAGGTCTCCTGCTCATTTGCAACTAACTATCCTTTGCTCCTTCCCGAAGTATTCACTAATCGGATTTCAGTCACAATAAGTCATTCGTCAGTTCTAAAACTTTGTAGACACGGACTCATACAATACTTAAGCTTTTGTGTGTGGCTCCTTTCACTCAGCACTGTCTATGAGATTAAGTCATAACTTTGTGTTGACTGTTTGCTGTTTGTACTTTTTTGTTGCTGAGTAGTATTCCATTGAATAAATATGTCACAATTTGCTCATCCATTATCTGTTGACAGACATATAAGGTTGTTTCTAATTTGGAGCAAGTGTTTTTGAGGACATCTCTTTTCAACTCATAGAAAAATATCTGGGGATGGCATTGGTAGGTCAGAGAGTAAGTTTGTGTTTAACTTTGTAAAAGACAAACATATGAACAAATGAACCAAATGGCTTTCCAAAGTTTTTATGCCATTTTATACTACTCCCAGCAACATGTGAATATTTCAGATATTCTACATCCTGTTCAACTCTTGGTTTGGCCAGTTGTTTTATAACCCACTTTTAATGCATTGTAGTTTACATATAATAAAATACAAGAAGACCCCCAAAACCTGGGATTTATTTATTAAAAAATTATATATTTATTCTTACATGTTTAAACTTCAGTCACCTTCAAAGTACTTTGTGTTTGATGCAATACAACTATTGAGATGCTTTTCCCACTGCTTAAAACAGTTGGTGAACTGGTCAATTTTGAGGCATTATAGTGTTCCTGCCCTTTTCTGTTTCAACTCTTCCACATCAACAAAACATTTCCCTTTGAGGATTTTTTCATCCAGGGAAACAAGTTTTTAAAAATGTTGCTGGGGTGAGATTGGATGAATAGGGAGGGTGGGCCACAGACGTCCTGCCATTTCTGGTCAAAAACTGCTGAACACTCAGCACAGTGTGGGCAGGTGTGCTTGTAAATCACCCATCATGAAATGGGTAAATGTGTTGCAAGAACTGCCAAAAAAGTTTACCTGAAGTTGAATGCAGCCTGTCAAAACAAGGCTATTTAATACACCGATGCTGAGGAGTTTCTAGAATACTTATGTAGCGGGGAAAACCAGTACTACAAGGAACTCACCCTCCAAAAGATAATTTTTGAATTTTGGGGGTCTCCTTTCATACATTCATCTAAATGGATAGTTTGTGAATTTAAAAAAATATATATATCCATGTAGCCACTGCCATAATCAATATACAGTGCATTTTCATCATCCCAAAAGTTGTTACATGCCCCTTTACAGTCAGTTTCCTCACTCCTAGCTCTATTAAATTACTAATTGACTTTCCTAGTTTTGCCTTTATCTGCCCTTTTTTCTTTTGATGGTGAATATAGAATGGTCTCTAATTGTGGTTTTAATTTTCATTTCCCTGATGGCTAATGATGTTGATCATCTTTTTTATGTCCTCACTGGACATTTGTTTGTATATCTTCTCTTGGAAGCGCCTGGTAGAAAATTCTATCCATTTTAAAAAATGGCATGTTTGTCTTTTTTTTTTTCAAAATTGTCTTGGTGTTTTTTGATCCTTAGTATTTTTATACAAATTTTAGAATTAGCATATCAATTCCTTTTTTTAAAAAAAAAAAGCCTGCTGGGACTTTGATTGTGAATTGTGGATCAATTCAGAGAGAACTGACACATTAACAATACTGAGGTTTCCAATCCATGAACATAGTATATTCTACTTTTGCATTTCTCTCATGAATGTTTTATAGTTTTTAGTCTAAAGTTTCTGCATATTTTTTGTTAACTGTATTTCTAAGTATGTTTTCTTTTTTTTTTTTTTTACTTTTTAAATTTAATCAATATTTTTTATTATGACTTTGTGGGGTACAGTTAAGGGTTAGGTGTACAATTACATTTCATTCAGGCACCCTGTTGATAAGAGGTGTTTCCCAATCCCCAGACAGATATATGCTACTGTTAATCCCATCCCCCCCACCCCCATAGTTTCCCAGTACCGTCAGTCATTTTCTTATAGTATTGCATTGGATGTTCAAGGTCCATTATATGAGTGAGAACATGTGATACTCGGATCTTTGTTTCTGTGAGAGGTCACTCAGTATTATAGACTCTAGTTCCATTCAGGTTGCTGCGAAATTCATGATTTTGTTCTTTTTTATGACTGCGTAGTATTCCATCATGTATATGTACCACATTTTAAAAATCCAGTCCTCTTTTGATGGGCAGCATGGTTGGTTCCAGGTTCTTGCTATTGTGAACAATGCTGCGATAAAGATACATGTGCAGGTATCTTTTTTATAGAGTGATTTGAGTTCTTCAGGATATATTCCCAGTAGGGAGATTGCAGGGTCGTATGGAAGGTCGATTTTTAGAACTTTTAGGAATTGCCACACTGCTTCCCACAGAGGTTGCACTAATTTACACTCCCACCAACAGTGTAGAAGTGTTCCCTTTTCACCACACCCTCTCCAGCAGCTGTTATTTTTTGAGTTGTTGATAATGGCCATTCTGACTGGAGTTAGGTAGTATGTCAGTGTGGTTTTGATTTGCATCTCCCTGATGGTTAGTGAGGTTGAACATTTCTTCATGTGTCTGTTGGCTGCTCAGATGTCTTCTTTTGTGAAGTGTCTGTTCATATCTTTTGCCCATTTTATAATGGGGTTGTTTGTTTTTTTCTTTTCAGCATGTTTGAGTTCTTTGTAGATCCAAGATGTTAAGCTTTTGTCAGACCTGGAGTTGGCAAAGCCTTTTTCCCAGTCTGTAGGCTGTCTCCTTGCTCTCTTGATGGTTTCTTTGGCTTTGCAGAAGCTTGTCAGTTTAATAAGGTCCCACTTGTCTAGCTTCTCTCTTATGACCTGTGGGTTTTGGGTTTTGTTCAGGAATTGGATGCCAGTTCCGATTTCCATGAGGGTATTTCCTTCCTTTTCTAAGGTTCTTATGGTTTGAGGTTTTACATTTAGGTCTCTGATCCATTTGGAATTAACCATTGTGCATGGGGATAGATAGGGCTCCTGTTTCAATCTTCTGCATGTGGTCAGCCAGTTTTCCCAGCACCATTTACTGAATAGGTTCTCCTCTCCCCAGTGGTAGGTGGTGGGGGCTTTATCGAAGATGAGTTGGTTGAGAAATTAAAGGTTTTGCTTTCTGGAATCTCAATTGTATTCCATTGATCTATATGCCTGTTCTTGTACCAATACCAAGCTGTTTTGATGATTGTAGCTTTATAGTAAAGTTTGAAGTCTGGTAATGTGATACCACCTGCTTTGTTTTTTTTGCTGAGGATTGTTCTGGCTATGCTTGGACGTTTGTGTTTCCATATGAATTCCTGTGTTGTTTTTTCTAGGTCTGAGAAGAATGCTGCTGGAAATTGATGGGTATTGCATTGAATTTGTAGATTGCCTTAGGTAAGATGGACATCTTCACAATGTTGATTCTTTCAATCCATGAGCATGGGATATTTTTCCACTTGTTTGTGTCATCTTTGATTTCTTTGAGCAGTGTTTTGTAATTTTCATTGTAAAGGTCTTTCACGTCTCTGGTTAGGAAGATGTCAAGGTATTTCATTTTTTTTTGTGGCTATTGTGAATGGAATTGTGTTTTTTATTTGGGTTTCTGTTTGTTTATTATTGGTGTAAAGAAATGCGATTGTCTTTAATACATTTATTTTGTATCCTGAGACTTTGCCAAAGGCCTTTATCAACGTAAGGAGGCTTTTGACAGATTCTCTTGGGTTTTCAAGGTACATAATCATATCATCTGCAAAGAGATAACTTGACTTCCTCTTTTCCTATTTGGATACCCCTGATTGCCTCCTCTTCTCTGATTGCTCTAGCCAGGACTTCCAATACTATATTGAACAGGAGGGGTGAGAGTGGGCATCCTTGTCTTGTTCCAGTTTTCAGGGGAATTGGTTCCAATTTTTGTCCATTTAGGAGTATGCTGGCTGTGGGTTTTTCATAGATGACTTTTACTATTTTGAGGTATGTTCCCCGTATGCCTAGATGCTCAAGGGTTTTTATCAAGAAGGAGTGCTGGATTTTATCAAAAGCCTTTTCTGCATCTAATGATATGATCATGTGGTTTTTGTTTTGACATCTGTTGATGTATTTAATTACATTTATGGTTTTACGAATGTTGAACCAGCCTTGCATCCCAGGAATGAAGCCTACTTGGTCATGGTGGATGATTTTTGAGATGTATTGCTGAATCCGGTTTGCTAGGATCTTGTTGAGAATTTTAGCATCTATGTTCATCAAAGATATTGGCCTGTAGTTCTCTTTCTTTGTTGAATCTTTACCTGGCTTGGGTATCAATGTGATGTTGGCTTCGTAAAATGATTTGGGGAGAGTTCCATCTTTTTCAATAGCCTGGAATACCTTCAGTAGGATTGGTATCATCTCCTCCTTAAATATCTTGTAGAATTCTGCTGGAGAGCCATCTGGACCAGGGCTTTTTTTTGTAGGAAGTTTTCTTATTATGTAGTCGATTTCCTTGATTGTTATTGGTCTATTTAGAGTCTCAATTTCTTCTTGTTCCAACCTAGGTAGGTTGTGTGATGTCAGAAAGTCCTCCATTTCCTTAAGGTTTTCAAGTTTGTTTCCATACAAGTGTACGTAGTAGTCTATAATGATCTTGTATTTCTTCAGGGTCAGATGTGACTTCATCTTTTGTGTTTCTGATTGTGCTTATTTGTTTTTTTTCTCGTTTTTTCTTGGTTAGTCTAGCTAGGGGACCATCGATCTTGTTTATCCTTTCGAAGAACCAGCTTTTTGTTTCATTGATTTTTTGTATTATCTTTTTGTCTTCTATGTTCTGGATTTGAGCTTTTATTTTGGTGATCTGGATTCTTCTGCTGAAATTAGGGTTTTTGTGGTCTTGCTTTTCCAACTTCTTTAGGTGGCTTGTTAGGTTGTGAATTTCTGTTCCTTCCATTTTTTTCATGTGTGTTTGTAGGGATATAAATTCCCCTCTTACTACAGCTTTCAGGCATCTGAGAGATTTGGGTAAGATGTTTCTTCATTTTCTTTGTTTCAGGTATCTTTTGATCTCTGTTTTGATTTCATCACTGACCCAGGAGTTGTTTAGCATCATGCTGTTTAGTGTCCATGTCTTTGTGGGTTTTGGGGGGGACTTTGTTGGTGTCAATGTTTATTTTTTATTTCCAATTTGATCCGAGAAGGTGCATGGTAGAATTTCAGTCCTTTTAAATTTGCTTATGCTTGATTTATGGCCGAGTATGTGGTCGATCTTAGAATATGTTCCATGTGGTGATGGGTAGAATGTGTATTCTGTGGTCTTTGGATGGAGTGTTCTGTAGGTATCAATTAAGTCCATTTGGTCCAAAGTCACATTGAGGTTCCGGATCTCCTTGCTGATTTTTTGTCCTGATGATCTGTCTAGGGTTGTGTGTGAGGTATTAAAGTCCCCAGTTATGATGGTGTTAGAGTCAATATCTTTCTTCAGTTTTCCTAGAAGTTGTTTTATGAAAGTTAGTGCACCTATGTTGGGCGCATATATGTTTAGGATAGATATTTCTTGTTGATGGATTGAGCCTTTTATCATTATGTAGTGGCCTTCTGTATCTTTTTTGATTTTTAATAACTTGAAGGGTATTTTGTCTGAAATTAAGATCACTACTCCTCTTTTCTTTTGTATTCCATTCGCCTGAAAGTTTGTTTCCCATCCTCTTACTTTGAGTCTGTGGGTGTCCTTTCTAGTGAGGTGAGTCTCTTGAAGGCAAGAGATTGTTGCCTGATGATATTTTATCCATTTTGCCAATCTATGTCTTTTCAGTGGTGCATTTAGTCCGTTCACATTTAGGCTAATAATTGAAATGCAAGAGTTGATCCCTGTCATAAGGTTCTTACAGAGTTGTTCCTGTTGTTTGTTGTCTTTCTTTGGGTTTTGGAGTTGGTTCATGTGTGTTTTTAATCTTTTGCCTGTACTCTTGTGAAGAATGCTGTTGTTCTTTTTTCTTTTTCTTCTGTGTTCAGTACTTTCTTAAGTGTTTCTTGTAGAGGTGGTCTGGTGGCAGCGTAGGTTCTTAGGGATTGGATGTCTGGAAAAGATTTCAATTCTCCCTCACTTATGAAGCTTAGTTTGGCTGGGTAGGTTATTCTTGGTTGAAATTGTTTCTCTTTTAGAACTTTGAAGATAGGGCTCCAGGCTCTCCGAGCCTGAAGGGTTTCTGTGGATAAATCTGCTGCTATTCTAATTGGTTTTCCCTGGTAGGTAGTCTGGCCTTTTTCTCTTGCTGCCTTTAGGATTTTTTCTTTTATAGCTACTTTGTTTAGGCAAGTTATTATGTGTCTGGGAGTTGGTCTTCTCATTTGTTGTCTTGCAGGGGTTCTCTGAATCTCTTGTGTTTAAATTTTTTCATCCTTGATGAGATGAGGGAAGTTTTCTTGAATGATTTCATGAAATGTTTGTGCCAGTCTGACTTCTGTTTCTCTCTCTGCCTCAGGAAACCCAATTACTCTTAGGTTTGGTCTCTTGAAGTGATCATTCATCTCTTTCAGGTTTTGTCCTGTCTTTTTGAGCTTCTTTTCTATGCTTTTGACAGTTTGGGTTAGTTCTGTGTTTTGGTCTTCGAGCTCTGAGATTCTATCTTCTGCTTGGCTGATTCTGCTTTCCATGCTTATTAGTCTGTTGTTCATTTCCATCACAGTATTATTTACTGCTGTCATTTCTGACATCAGCTCCTTCTTATTTTCCTCTTTTCTCTCCTCAATTTTTTTAAATTCTCTCCATTAATGTCTTGATGTCTGGGTTTGTTGCATGTAACGAGTCATTCTGGGGGCTCTTCATTGTTTGTGTTTCAGAACCTGTTTTCTCAGTGTCTGATCTCCCAGGGGTCTGTGTGAGGCCTATATTCTTCTTCTGGTTTTTCTTCATTTGTGTGGTTTTTCTCCCTCCCTACTTTTTCCTTCCCTCCACGTCACTGTCTTTAATTCTGTTATTCAGGGGTAAAGGGATTGATTTTACTTCTGTTTGTTCAATCTCCTATTCTTTATGTATGCCGTCTTCCTTTGTTCAATTCTGGAGTTGCACTGTAGGTTGGGGGTGGTCCTTTTTGCAGTTTTGAGATTTACTTAAGGGGGAACTGTGATTCAAAATCTATCTGCAGGTCCTGGTATTCGCTGACAGGTGTGTGGATAATCTGGAACCCACTTCCCACTGCCTTGGAGTCCGTCCGTGCAGTGGGGCTGTAGGTTTACTCCCTGAAATAAAATGTGGTTAACAGAGGGGAAGAGAATGGAGCAGACAGTGGGTTGAAGAGGGGGGTGGAGAAATAGAGGAGTAAGGGGGGGAAACAAACGAGTGTGCCAACAAATAGAGAGAGGCCTATACTGAAACAGATAAAAACAATAGACTGCAGCTACAGATGAACCAACCCTCATACAAAAAAAATAAAATAAAAAATATGACATATAGTGATGCTAGCATACAAGCTAACCAACCACCTTATTAGTGTGCTGTTCCTCTATACAAAGATATGGTTTACAGAGAGAAGAAAAAAGAAGAAAAGGGAACAATACAGTAGGAATAGAATTAAGTCATTAAACTAACAGAATCAATGAAGCACACGCTGAGACATTTCGTTTAAGTCCAATGTCCTTTCAGCTCTGATTTCTAGCTTTCTTTTCAAGCTGGTAAATAAGTTTGCAGTTGGGGTCAGTTGCCCCTGGTCTGCTGTGAAGGGCAGGTCAGATCACCCTCTGTTCACCACTCTGGCCTGTCTTTATCAAGCTTGTTTTCCCGTTTTGGTGTTGTTACCTTGAATCGCCAGCAGGTGGTGCTATCTTAGCTGCTCACCCCAGAGAGGGCGGGCCAAACAGGAAGGGCAAAGGCTGAAGATGGCCGCCTGCCTCAGGGCAGACAGCCGGAGACCCGCGGCAGGCAGGACGTCCGGGTCGCAGGAGAGGTGACAGTGATCCCAGCAGATCTTCCCTGGAGGGGCCTGAAGGACTGAAGTGGATTGCCTCTGGCCCGGGTGGTGTGATGTGCTACGGCCGC